>NW_026872149.1:22500-25000 GCF_033458585.1 Syngnathus typhle
CCACCGGAGGCATTGCTTGGGGTCCCCAAACGGCTTGTAGTCACTTCTACGGGCCATGGTTGCGAAAACTCCTTGGTTAGGAAGTCCGTACAGACAGAGGCACAGGATCAGAGCCACAGTCAGTCGGGCCGAGGGAGCGGGTGGACCCTGGCTGGCGAAGCTCTTGAGAACTCCTCAGTGGTGTCTGAATCAATGGCCTCCGTCGCCGCTGGTATGAGAGTTGGGGTGGCGGGGGTCGTGTTAGCATTGCAGCCTGCTCTCCGTGATGGTGTGGAGGAAGAGGCGGGAGAGGGCCCGTCTAGAAAGCGACGTAAGAAGGATCCGAGGCCTCCGGACCAGGTCTTGGTGCATCTGCCTCGAGAGTCCATGGACTGCCTGCTGTGTGGGGCGCGTGTGGTTGGTATGCGCAGGTTTGGGTTGCATTGCGCTTCCCGGCATGCGGGTGTCTCCATCGTGTACGGCTGTCGTAAATGCGAAAGACAAGGGGAGAACAGTCATGCAATTCGGTGCCATGTCTCGAAGTGCCGAGGCGTGCGCGTGGTGGATGTCGAACAGGGAGTCGCTTGCGATCACTGTGGGCGCCGTTTTCGGACGGCTGTTGGAGCGTCTCAGCATAAGCGGCAGGCCCATGCAGCGGAGTGGTTCACGGCTCGTAAAGAGCGGAGCCAGGCTAGTAAGGGTCCAAGGAGGGAGAGGAAGTGGAGCGTGAAGGAAGAGGCTCGGATGGTGGAGCTTATGGAGAAATACGGGAACCATAGGCACAAGAATGTGATGGTGGCACGGATGTTGGGTACGGGTAAATCCGGAGAGCAGGTGAGGTGGAAGTGGGGGTCCCTGTGCGGTCGTGCGGCAGGCGGTGCGTCTGGTGTGCGTTGGCGAACCCTGGCTGCCAGGGCGACGCCCCAGAAATGGACCTGCCCCTCGTCGCTTCCGGATCTGGTGGAGGAAAGAGTTCTGGAAGAGCTGCTGGCGGGGGGTGAGGAGCATCGGGCCACCGCTGCCTTAGTCAAGAAAGCAGGTCGGGAGCCTAGCCTGATCGAGTCCTCTGCTTTGGATCTCATGAAAGCCCTGGGGGGTAAGGTAGTGTGGCCGGCAAAGTCCGCGAGGTCCAGACCTCGAGACCAATGGAAGACGGGTTGGGCGAGGCGGCTCGTCCAACGTAGGAGAGTGTTCTACCACCAGCAGCGCGGCTATTCTGAGGCGAGAAAGGGGCTGGCACGGCGGATCTTGGATGATCTGACGCCCCTTAGGTGTGATTTGCCGCTGGAGTTGGTGGATAGGCACTTCAGGAGTAAGTGGGAAACGGTCAAGCCGTTTTATGGACTGGAGGGCTTCGAGGTGGGACTGACCGCGAATAACGAACCATTCTACCACCCGATCCTGGGGCTGGAAGTTGTATCTAACTTGGCTAAGATGAGGAATTGCTCTGCACCGGGCCCAGACGGGATCAAGAAGCAGGCTCTTCTTGGCTGGGACCCGGACGGTACGCAACTGGCGAGGCTGTTTACGACATGGATGGTGCGTGGAGTCGTTCCCCAAGTCTTCAAGGAGTGCAAGACGCGGTTGTTACCCAAATCGGCTGACCCTACAGAGCTGGGTAATGTGGCAGGCTGGAGGCCTGTGACTATCGGGTCAGTCGTGCTGAGGTTGTTTGGGCGGATAATGGCGATGAGGCTGGCGCGAGCCTGTCCTGTTAGCCCCCGGCAGCGCGGTTTCGTCGCCGGCGCGAGTGGTTGCGAGGAGAACCTCATGATTCTTGACCGGATCATGGGGCATTCGAGGTCGGCTGGCGTGCCGCTGGCAGTCGTGTTCATTGATTTTGCGAAGGCTTTCGACTCGGTTTCTCATGACCATGTCCTGTGTGTGCTGGGAAGCTTGGGCGTAGACAGACGTGTAATCGAGGTGATCCGTCACTCGTATGTGGGCTGCTCGACCAGAGTGGGTTGCGGAGGCGCCTACTCCGAACCCATCTCCATGAAGGTTGGTGTTAAGCAAGGCGATCCAATGTCCCCACTGCTTTTCAACCTCGCTATGGATCCTCTCATCCATAGCCTCGAACGCGAAGGAAGTCACCTGGTCTGGGGCAACCGCCGAATTGCCGCCCTGGCCTTTGCGGATGATTTAGTCCTGCTGAGTGGCTCGGAGGAAGGAATGAAGAAGAACTTGATGATCCTGGAGGTCTTTTGCCAGCTGACGGGACTGGCTGTCCAGCCGGGTAAGTGCCACGGTATTTGGTTGAGTCCAAACGAGAGCGGCTGCGTAGCCTGGAGGCTGTGTGGGAAGCCGATACACATGGTAACTCCGGGTGAGTCAGTTCGTTATCTGGGGGCCACTATAGTGCCGTGGCGGGGTATTGTCTCTGAGGATCTGGACGAGATGGTGAGTATGGGGCTGCAGAGAATTACGGCGTCGGCGTTAAAGCCTTCGCAGAAGGTACTGGTGTGCAACACATTCTTACTCCCGAGAGTCACCTTCAGGGCAGTTGTCGGTAAGGTTTCAG
>NW_026872149.1:30000-57500 GCF_033458585.1 Syngnathus typhle
CGCCACAAGGCGACCGCCACAAGGCGACCGCCACTGGCCCCAAGCGCCAGCCCCGACCGCCACCCCCCGACCGCCACAAGGCGACCGCCACAAGGCGACCGCCACCGGCCCCAAGCGCCAGCCCCGACCGCCACCCCCCGACCGCCACAAGGCGACCGCCACAAGGCGTTAGTGGCCGCGCCCGGTACTTTACTGGACCCTATTTGGCCCGCGGACCGGCCGGCGTCGCTTCCTTGAATGCTTAGCCGCCTTTCGAGCTGCCATGCCGGGCTTGAGTTAGTGGTTTGCGCCCGGTACTCTACGTTAAAAGTCAGGCGGAACGGCTCTGAAGCTCCAGACGGTGCTTCCTTGAATGCTTAGCCGCCTTTCGAGCTGCCATGCCGGGCTTGAGTTAGTGGTTTGCGCCCGGTACTCTACGTTAAAAGTCAGGCGGAACGGCTCTGAAGCTCCAGACGGTGCTTCCTTGAATGCTTAGCCGCCTTTCGAGCTGCCATGCCGGGCTTGAGTTAGTGGTTTGCGCCCGGTACTCTACGTTAAAAGTCAGGCGGAACGGCTCTGAAGCTCCAGACGGTGCTTCCTTGAATGCTTAGCCGCCTTTCGAGCTGCCATGCCGGGCTTGAGTTAGTGGTTTGCGCCCGGTACTCTACGTTAAAAGTCAGGCGGAACGGCTCTGAAGCTCCAGACGGTGCTTCCTTGAATGCTTAGCCGCCTTTCGAGCTGCCATGCCGGGCTTGAGTTAGTGGTTTGCGCCCGGTACTCTACGTTAAAAGTCAGGCGGAACGGCTCTGAAGCTCCAGACGGTGCTTCCTTGAATGCTTAGCCGCCTTTCGAGCTGCCATGCCGGGCTTGAGTTAGTGGTTTGCGCCCGGTACTCTACGTTAAAAGTCAGGCGGAACGGCTCTGAAGCTCCAGACGGTGCTTCCTTGAATGCTTAGCCGCCTTTCGAGCTGCCATGCCGGGCTTGAGTTAGTGGTTTGCGCCCGGTACTCTACGTTAAAAGTCAGGCGGAACGGCTCTGAAGCTCCAGACGGTGCTTCCTTGAATGCTTAGCCGCCTTTCGAGCTGCCATGCCGGGCTTGAGTTAGTGGTTTGCGCCCGGTACTCTACGTTAAAAGTCAGGCGGAACGGCTCTGAAGCTCCAGACGGTGCTTCCTTGAATGCTTAGCCGCCTTTCGAGCTGCCATGCCGGGCTTGAGTTAGTGGTTTGCGCCCGGTACTCTACGTTAAAAGTCAGGCGGAACGGCTCTGAAGCTCCAGACGGTGCTTCCTTGAATGCTTAGCCGCCTTTCGAGCTGCCATGCCGGGCTTGAGTTAGTGGTTTGCGCCCGGTACTCTACGTTAAAAGTCAGGCGGAACGGCTCTGAAGCTCCAGACGGTGCTTCCTTGAATGCTTAGCCGCCTTTCGAGCTGCCATGCCGGGCTTGAGTTAGTGGTTTGCGCCCGGTACTCTACGTTAAAAGTCAGGCGGAACGGCTCTGAAGCTCCAGACGGTGCTTCCTTGAATGCTTAGCCGCCTTTCGAGCTGCCATGCCGGGCTTGAGTTAGTGGTTTGCGCCCGGTACTCTACGTTAAAAGTCAGGCGGAACGGCTCTGAAGCTCCAGACGGTGCTTCCTTGAATGCTTAGCCGCCTTTCGAGCTGCCATGCCGGGCTTGAGTTAGTGGTTTGCGCCCGGTACTCTACGTTAAAAGTCAGGCGGAACGGCTCTGAAGCTCCAGACGGTGCTTCCTTGAATGCTTAGCCGCCTTTCGAGCTGCCATGCCGGGCTTGAGTTAGTGGTTTGCGCCCGGTACTCTACGTTAAAAGTCAGGCGGAACGGCTCTGAAGCTCCAGACGGTGCTTCCTTGAATGCTTAGCCGCCTTTCGAGCTGCCATGCCGGGCTTGAGTTAGTGGTTTGCGCCCGGTACTCTACGTTAAAAGTCAGGCGGAACGGCTCTGAAGCTCCAGACGGTGCTTCCTTGAATGCTTAGCCGCCTTTCGAGCTGCCATGCCGGGCTTGAGTTAGTGGTTTGCGCCCGGTACTCTACGTTAAAAGTCAGGCGGAACGGCTCTGAAGCTCCAGACGGTGCTTCCTTGAATGCTTAGCCGCCTTTCGAGCTGCCATGCCGGGCTTGAGTTAGTGGTTTGCGCCCGGTACTCTACGTTAAAAGTCAGGCGGAACGGCTCTGAAGCTCCAGACGGTGCTTCCTTGAATGCTTAGCCGCCTTTCGAGCTGCCATGCCGGGCTTGAGTTAGTGGTTTGCGCCCGGTACTCTACGTTAAAAGTCAGGCGGAACGGCTCTGAAGCTCCAGACGGTGCTTCCTTGAATGCTTAGCCGCCTTTCGAGCTGCCATGCCGGGCTTGAGTTAGTGGTTTGCGCCCGGTACTCTACGTTAAAAGTCAGGCGGAACGGCTCTGAAGCTCCAGACGGTGCTTCCTTGAATGCTTAGCCGCCTTTCGAGCTGCCATGCCGGGCTTGAGTTAGTGGTTTGCGCCCGGTACTCTACGTTAAAAGTCAGGCGGAACGGCTCTGAAGCTCCAGACGGTGCTTCCTTGAATGCTTAGCCGCCTTTCGAGCTGCCATGCCGGGCTTGAGTTAGTGGTTTGCGCCCGGTACTCTACGTTAAAAGTCAGGCGGAACGGCTCTGAAGCTCCAGACGGTGCTTCCTTGAATGCTTAGCCGCCTTTCGAGCTGCCATGCCGGGCTTGAGTTAGTGGTTTGCGCCCGGTACTCTACGTTAAAAGTCAGGCGGAACGGCTCTGAAGCTCCAGACGGTGCTTCCTTGAATGCTTAGCCGCCTTTCGAGCTGCCATGCCGGGCTTGAGTTAGTGGTTTGCGCCCGGTACTCTACGTTAAAAGTCAGGCGGAACGGCTCTGAAGCTCCAGACGGTGCTTCCTTGAATGCTTAGCCGCCTTTCGAGCTGCCATGCCGGGCTTGAGTTAGTGGTTTGCGCCCGGTACTCTACGTTAAAAGTCAGGCGGAACGGCTCTGAAGCTCCAGACGGTGCTTCCTTGAATGCTTAGCCGCCTTTCGAGCTGCCATGCCGGGCTTGAGTTAGTGGTTTGCGCCCGGTACTCTACGTTAAAAGTCAGGCGGAACGGCTCTGAAGCTCCAGACGGTGCTTCCTTGAATGCTTAGCCGCCTTTCGAGCTGCCATGCCGGGCTTGAGTTAGTGGTTTGCGCCCGGTACTCTACGTTAAAAGTCAGGCGGAACGGCTCTGAAGCTCCAGACGGTGCTTCCTTGAATGCTTAGCCGCCTTTCGAGCTGCCATGCCGGGCTTGAGTTAGTGGTTTGCGCCCGGTACTCTACGTTAAAAGTCAGGCGGAACGGCTCTGAAGCTCCAGACGGTGCTTCCTTGAATGCTTAGCCGCCTTTCGAGCTGCCATGCCGGGCTTGAGTTAGTGGTTTGCGCCCGGTACTCTACGTTAAAAGTCAGGCGGAACGGCTCTGAAGCTCCAGACGGTGCTTCCTTGAATGCTTAGCCGCCTTTCGAGCTGCCATGCCGGGCTTGAGTTAGTGGTTTGCGCCCGGTACTCTACGTTAAAAGTCAGGCGGAACGGCTCTGAAGCTCCAGACGGTGCTTCCTTGAATGCTTAGCCGCCTTTCGAGCTGCCATGCCGGGCTTGAGTTAGTGGTTTGCGCCCGGTACTCTACGTTAAAAGTCAGGCGGAACGGCTCTGAAGCTCCAGACGGTGCTTCCTTGAATGCTTAGCCGCCTTTCGAGCTGCCATGCCGGGCTTGAGTTAGTGGTTTGCGCCCGGTACTCTACGTTAAAAGTCAGGCGGAACGGCTCTGAAGCTCCAGACGGTGCTTCCTTGAATGCTTAGCCGCCTTTCGAGCTGCCATGCCGGGCTTGAGTTAGTGGTTTGCGCCCGGTACTCTACGTTAAAAGTCAGGCGGAACGGCTCTGAAGCTCCAGACGGTGCTTCCTTGAATGCTTAGCCGCCTTTCGAGCTGCCATGCCGGGCTTGAGTTAGTGGTTTGCGCCCGGTACTCTACGTTAAAAGTCAGGCGGAACGGCTCTGAAGCTCCAGACGGTGCTTCCTTGAATGCTTAGCCGCCTTTCGAGCTGCCATGCCGGGCTTGAGTTAGTGGTTTGCGCCCGGTACTCTACGTTAAAAGTCAGGCGGAACGGCTCTGAAGCTCCAGACGGTGCTTCCTTGAATGCTTAGCCGCCTTTCGAGCTGCCATGCCGGGCTTGAGTTAGTGGTTTGCGCCCGGTACTCTACGTTAAAAGTCAGGCGGAACGGCTCTGAAGCTCCAGACGGTGCTTCCTTGAATGCTTAGCCGCCTTTCGAGCTGCCATGCCGGGCTTGAGTTAGTGGTTTGCGCCCGGTACTCTACGTTAAAAGTCAGGCGGAACGGCTCTGAAGCTCCAGACGGTGCTTCCTTGAATGCTTAGCCGCCTTTCGAGCTGCCATGCCGGGCTTGAGTTAGTGGTTTGCGCCCGGTACTCTACGTTAAAAGTCAGGCGGAACGGCTCTGAAGCTCCAGACGGTGCTTCCTTGAATGCTTAGCCGCCTTTCGAGCTGCCATGCCGGGCTTGAGTTAGTGGTTTGCGCCCGGTACTCTACGTTAAAAGTCAGGCGGAACGGCTCTGAAGCTCCAGACGGTGCTTCCTTGAATGCTTAGCCGCCTTTCGAGCTGCCATGCCGGGCTTGAGTTAGTGGTTTGCGCCCGGTACTCTACGTTAAAAGTCAGGCGGAACGGCTCTGAAGCTCCAGACGGTGCTTCCTTGAATGCTTAGCCGCCTTTCGAGCTGCCATGCCGGGCTTGAGTTAGTGGTTTGCGCCCGGTGACTCTACGTTAAAAGTCAGGCGGAACGGCTCTGAAGCTCCAGACGGTGCTTCCTTGAATGCTTAGCCGCCTTTCGAGCTGCCATGCCGGGCTTGAGTTAGTGGTTTGCGCCCGGTACTCTACGTTAAAAGTCAGGCGGAACGGCTCTGAAGCTCCAGACGGTGCTTCCTTGAATGCTTAGCCGCCTTTCGAGCTGCCATGCCGGGCTTGAGTTAGTGGTTTGCGCCCGGTACTCTACGTTAAAAGTCAGGCGGAACGGCTCTGAAGCTCCAGACGGTGCTTCCTTGAATGCTTAGCCGCCTTTCGAGCTGCCATGCCGGGCTTGAGTTAGTGGTTTGCGCCCGGTACTCTACGTTAAAAGTCAGGCGGAACGGCTCTGAAGCTCCAGACGGTGCTTCCTTGAATGCTTAGCCGCCTTTCGAGCTGCCATGCCGGGCTTGAGTTAGTGGTTTGCGCCCGGTACTCTACGTTAAAAGTCAGGCGGAACGGCTCTGAAGCTCCAGACGGTGCTTCCTTGAATGCTTAGCCGCCTTTCGAGCTGCCATGCCGGGCTTGAGTTAGTGGTTTGCGCCCGGTACTCTACGTTAAAAGTCAGGCGGAACGGCTCTGAAGCTCCAGACGGTGCTTCCTTGAATGCTTAGCCGCCTTTCGAGCTGCCATGCCGGGCTTGAGTTAGTGGTTTGCGCCCGGTACTCTACGTTAAAAGTCAGGCGGAACGGCTCTGAAGCTCCAGACGGTGCTTCCTTGAATGCTTAGCCGCCTTTCGAGCTGCCATGCCGGGCTTGAGTTAGTGGTTTGCGCCCGGTACTCTACGTTAAAAGTCAGGCGGAACGGCTCTGAAGCTCCAGACGGTGCTTCCTTGAATGCTTAGCCGCCTTTCGAGCTGCCATGCCGGGCTTGAGTTAGTGGTTTGCGCCCGGTACTCTACGTTAAAAGTCAGGCGGAACGGCTCTGAAGCTCCAGACGGTGCTTCCTTGAATGCTTAGCCGCCTTTCGAGCTGCCATGCCGGGCTTGAGTTAGTGGTTTGCGCCCGGTACTCTACGTTAAAAGTCAGGCGGAACGGCTCTGAAGCTCCAGACGGTGCTTCCTTGAATGCTTAGCCGCCTTTCGAGCTGCCATGCCGGGCTTGAGTTAGTGGTTTGCGCCCGGTACTCTACGTTAAAAGTCAGGCGGAACGGCTCTGAAGCTCCAGACGGTGCTTCCTTGAATGCTTAGCCGCCTTTCGAGCTGCCATGCCGGGCTTGAGTTAGTGGTTTGCGCCCGGTACTCTACGTTAAAAGTCAGGCGGAACGGCTCTGAAGCTCCAGACGGTGCTTCCTTGAATGCTTAGCCGCCTTTCGAGCTGCCATGCCGGGCTTGAGTTAGTGGTTTGCGCCCGGTACTCTACGTTAAAAGTCAGGCGGAACGGCTCTGAAGCTCCAGACGGTGCTTCCTTGAATGCTTAGCCGCCTTTCGAGCTGCCATGCCGGGCTTGAGTTAGTGGTTTGCGCCCGGTACTCTACGTTAAAAGTCAGGCGGAACGGCTCTGAAGCTCCAGACGGTGCTTCCTTGAATGCTTAGCCGCCTTTCGAGCTGCCATGCCGGGCTTGAGTTAGTGGTTTGCGCCCGGTACTCTACGTTAAAAGTCAGGCGGAACGGCTCTGAAGCTCCAGACGGTGCTTCCTTGAATGCTTAGCCGCCTTTCGAGCTGCCATGCCGGGCTTGAGTTAGTGGTTTGCGCCCGGTACTCTACGTTAAAAGTCAGGCGGAACGGCTCTGAAGCTCCAGACGGTGCTTCCTTGAATGCTTAGCCGCCTTTCGAGCTGCCATGCCGGGCTTGAGTTAGTGGTTTGCGCCCGGTACTCTACGTTAAAAGTCAGGCGGAACGGCTCTGAAGCTCCAGACGGTGCTTCCTTGAATGCTTAGCCGCCTTTCGAGCTGCCATGCCGGGCTTGAGTTAGTGGTTTGCGCCCGGTACTCTACGTTAAAAGTCAGGCGGAACGGCTCTGAAGCTCCAGACGGTGCTTCCTTGAATGCTTAGCCGCCTTTCGAGCTGCCATGCCGGGCTTGAGTTAGTGGTTTGCGCCCGGTACTCTACGTTAAAAGTCAGGCGGAACGGCTCTGAAGCTCCAGACGGTGCTTCCTTGAATGCTTAGCCGCCTTTCGAGCTGCCATGCCGGGCTTGAGTTAGTGGTTTGCGCCCGGTACTCTACGTTAAAAGTCAGGCGGAACGGCTCTGAAGCTCCAGACGGTGCTTCCTTGAATGCTTAGCCGCCTTTCGAGCTGCCATGCCGGGCTTGAGTTAGTGGTTTGCGCCCGGTACTCTACGTTAAAAGTCAGGCGGAACGGCTCTGAAGCTCCAGACGGTGCTTCCTTGAATGCTTAGCCGCCTTTCGAGCTGCCATGCCGGGCTTGAGTTAGTGGTTTGCGCCCGGTACTCTACGTTAAAAGTCAGGCGGAACGGCTCTGAAGCTCCAGACGGTGCTTCCTTGAATGCTTAGCCGCCTTTCGAGCTGCCATGCCGGGCTTGAGTTAGTGGTTTGCGCCCGGTACTCTACGTTAAAAGTCAGGCGGAACGGCTCTGAAGCTCCAGACGGTGCTTCCTTGAATGCTTAGCCGCCTTTCGAGCTGCCATGCCGGGCTTGAGTTAGTGGTTTGCGCCCGGTACTCTACGTTAAAAGTCAGGCGGAACGGCTCTGAAGCTCCAGACGGTGCTTCCTTGAATGCTTAGCCGCCTTTCGAGCTGCCATGCCGGGCTTGAGTTAGTGGTTTGCGCCCGGTACTCTACGTTAAAAGTCAGGCGGAACGGCTCTGAAGCTCCAGACGGTGCTTCCTTGAATGCTTAGCCGCCTTTCGAGCTGCCATGCCGGGCTTGAGTTAGTGGTTTGCGCCCGGTACTCTACGTTAAAAGTCAGGCGGAACGGCTCTGAAGCTCCAGACGGTGCTTCCTTGAATGCTTAGCCGCCTTTCGAGCTGCCATGCCGGGCTTGAGTTAGTGGTTTGCGCCCGGTACTCTACGTTAAAAGTCAGGCGGAACGGCTCTGAAGCTCCAGACGGTGCTTCCTTGAATGCTTAGCCGCCTTTCGAGCTGCCATGCCGGGCTTGAGTTAGTGGTTTGCGCCCGGTACTCTACGTTAAAAGTCAGGCGGAACGGCTCTGAAGCTCCAGACGGTGCTTCCTTGAATGCTTAGCCGCCTTTCGAGCTGCCATGCCGGGCTTGAGTTAGTGGTTTGCGCCCGGTACTCTACGTTAAAAGTCAGGCGGAACGGCTCTGAAGCTCCAGACGGTGCTTCCTTGAATGCTTAGCCGCCTTTCGAGCTGCCATGCCGGGCTTGAGTTAGTGGTTTGCGCCCGGTACTCTACGTTAAAAGTCAGGCGGAACGGCTCTGAAGCTCCAGACGGTGCTTCCTTGAATGCTTAGCCGCCTTTCGAGCTGCCATGCCGGGCTTGAGTTAGTGGTTTGCGCCCGGTACTCTACGTTAAAAGTCAGGCGGAACGGCTCTGAAGCTCCAGACGGTGCTTCCTTGAATGCTTAGCCGCCTTTCGAGCTGCCATGCCGGGCTTGAGTTAGTGGTTTGCGCCCGGTACTCTACGTTAAAAGTCAGGCGGAACGGCTCTGAAGCTCCAGACGGTGCTTCCTTGAATGCTTAGCCGCCTTTCGAGCTGCCATGCCGGGCTTGAGTTAGTGGTTTGCGCCCGGTACTCTACGTTAAAAGTCAGGCGGAACGGCTCTGAAGCTCCAGACGGTGCTTCCTTGAATGCTTAGCCGCCTTTCGAGCTGCCATGCCGGGCTTGAGTTAGTGGTTTGCGCCCGGTACTCTACGTTAAAAGTCAGGCGGAACGGCTCTGAAGCTCCAGACGGTGCTTCCTTGAATGCTTAGCCGCCTTTCGAGCTGCCATGCCGGGCTTGAGTTAGTGGTTTGCGCCCGGTACTCT
Organism: Syngnathus typhle; assembly: GCF_033458585.1. Classification (NCBI taxonomy): domain Eukaryota; kingdom Metazoa; phylum Chordata; class Actinopteri; order Syngnathiformes; family Syngnathidae; genus Syngnathus; species Syngnathus typhle. The sequence goes on from NW_026872149.1 coordinate 38,697, forward strand.
ACGTTAAAAGTCAGGCGGAACGGCTCTGAAGCTCCAGACGGTGCTTCCTTGAATGCTTAGCCGCCTTTCGAGCTGCCATGCCGGGCTTGAGTTAGTGGTTTGCGCCCGGTACTCTACGTTAAAAGTCAGGCGGAACGGCTCTGAAGCTCCAGACGGTGCTTCCTTGAATGCTTAGCCGCCTTTCGAGCTGCCATGCCGGGCTTGAGTTAGTGGTTTGCGCCCGGTACTCTACGTTAAAAGTCAGGCGGAACGGCTCTGAAGCTCCAGACGGTGCTTCCTTGAATGCTTAGCCGCCTTTCGAGCTGCCATGCCGGGCTTGAGTTAGTGGTTTGCGCCCGGTACTCTACGTTAAAAGTCAGGCGGAACGGCTCTGAAGCTCCAGACGGTGCTTCCTTGAATGCTTAGCCGCCTTTCGAGCTGCCATGCCGGGCTTGAGTTAGTGGTTTGCGCCCGGTACTCTACGTTAAAAGTCAGGCGGAACGGCTCTGAAGCTCCAGACGGTGCTTCCTTGAATGCTTAGCCGCCTTTCGAGCTGCCATGCCGGGCTTGAGTTAGTGGTTTGCGCCCGGTACTCTACGTTAAAAGTCAGGCGGAACGGCTCTGAAGCTCCAGACGGTGCTTCCTTGAATGCTTAGCCGCCTTTCGAGCTGCCATGCCGGGCTTGAGTTAGTGGTTTGCGCCCGGTACTCTACGTTAAAAGTCAGGCGGAACGGCTCTGAAGCTCCAGACGGTGCTTCCTTGAATGCTTAGCCGCCTTTCGAGCTGCCATGCCGGGCTTGAGTTAGTGGTTTGCGCCCAGGTACTCTACGTTAAAAGTCAGGCGGAACGGCTCTGAAGCTCCAGACGGTGCTTCCTTGAATGCTTAGCCGCCTTTCGAGCTGCCATGCCGGGCTTGAGTTAGTGGTTTGCGCCCGGTACTCTACGTTAAAAGTCAGGCGGAACGGCTCTGAAGCTCCAGACGGTGCTTCCTTGAATGCTTAGCCGCCTTTCGAGCTGCCATGCCGGGCTTGAGTTAGTGGTTTGCGCCCGGTACTCTACGTTAAAAGTCAGGCGGAACGGCTCTGAAGCTCCAGACGGTGCTTCCTTGAATGCTTAGCCGCCTTTCGAGCTGCCATGCCGGGCTTGAGTTAGTGGTTTGCGCCCGGTACTCTACGTTAAAAGTCAGGCGGAACGGCTCTGAAGCTCCAGACGGTGCTTCCTTGAATGCTTAGCCGCCTTTCGAGCTGCCATGCCGGGCTTGAGTTAGTGGTTTGCGCCCGGTACTCTACGTTAAAAGTCAGGCGGAACGGCTCTGAAGCTCCAGACGGTGCTTCCTTGAATGCTTAGCCGCCTTTCGAGCTGCCATGCCGGGCTTGAGTTAGTGGTTTGCGCCCGGTACTCTACGTTAAAAGTCAGGCGGAACGGCTCTGAAGCTCCAGACGGTGCTTCCTTGAATGCTTAGCCGCCTTTCGAGCTGCCATGCCGGGCTTGAGTTAGTGGTTTGCGCCCGGTACTCTACGTTAAAAGTCAGGCGGAACGGCTCTGAAGCTCCAGACGGTGCTTCCTTGAATGCTTAGCCGCCTTTCGAGCTGCCATGCCGGGCTTGAGTTAGTGGTTTGCGCCCGGTACTCTACGTTAAAAGTCAGGCGGAACGGCTCTGAAGCTCCAGACGGTGCTTCCTTGAATGCTTAGCCGCCTTTCGAGCTGCCATGCCGGGCTTGAGTTAGTGGTTTGCGCCCGGTACTCTACGTTAAAAGTCAGGCGGAACGGCTCTGAAGCTCCAGACGGTGCTTCCTTGAATGCTTAGCCGCCTTTCGAGCTGCCATGCCGGGCTTGAGTTAGTGGTTTGCGCCCGGTACTCTACGTTAAAAGTCAGGCGGAACGGCTCTGAAGCTCCAGACGGTGCTTCCTTGAATGCTTAGCCGCCTTTCGAGCTGCCATGCCGGGCTTGAGTTAGTGGTTTGCGCCCGGTACTCTACGTTAAAAGTCAGGCGGAACGGCTCTGAAGCTCCAGACGGTGCTTCCTTGAATGCTTAGCCGCCTTTCGAGCTGCCATGCCGGGCTTGAGTTAGTGGTTTGCGCCCGGTACTCTACGTTAAAAGTCAGGCGGAACGGCTCTGAAGCTCCAGACGGTGCTTCCTTGAATGCTTAGCCGCCTTTCGAGCTGCCATGCCGGGCTTGAGTTAGTGGTTTGCGCCCGGTACTCTACGTTAAAAGTCAGGCGGAACGGCTCTGAAGCTCCAGACGGTGCTTCCTTGAATGCTTAGCCGCCTTTCGAGCTGCCATGCCGGGCTTGAGTTAGTGGTTTGCGCCCGGTACTCTACGTTAAAAGTCAGGCGGAACGGCTCTGAAGCTCCAGACGGTGCTTCCTTGAATGCTTAGCCGCCTTTCGAGCTGCCATGCCGGGCTTGAGTTAGTGGTTTGCGCCCGGTACTCTACGTTAAAAGTCAGGCGGAACGGCTCTGAAGCTCCAGACGGTGCTTCCTTGAATGCTTAGCCGCCTTTCGAGCTGCCATGCCGGGCTTGAGTTAGTGGTTTGCGCCCGGTACTCTACGTTAAAAGTCAGGCGGAACGGCTCTGAAGCTCCAGACGGTGCTTCCTTGAATGCTTAGCCGCCTTTCGAGCTGCCATGCCGGGCTTGAGTTAGTGGTTTGCGCCCGGTACTCTACGTTAAAAGTCAGGCGGAACGGCTCTGAAGCTCCAGACGGTGCTTCCTTGAATGCTTAGCCGCCTTTCGAGCTGCCATGCCGGGCTTGAGTTAGTGGTTTGCGCCCGGTACTCTACGTTAAAAGTCAGGCGGAACGGCTCTGAAGCTCCAGACGGTGCTTCCTTGAATGCTTAGCCGCCTTTCGAGCTGCCATGCCGGGCTTGAGTTAGTGGTTTGCGCCCGGTACTCTACGTTAAAAGTCAGGCGGAACGGCTCTGAAGCTCCAGACGGTGCTTCCTTGAATGCTTAGCCGCCTTTCGAGCTGCCATGCCGGGCTTGAGTTAGTGGTTTGCGCCCGGTACTCTACGTTAAAAGTCAGGCGGAACGGCTCTGAAGCTCCAGACGGTGCTTCCTTGAATGCTTAGCCGCCTTTCGAGCTGCCATGCCGGGCTTGAGTTAGTGGTTTGCGCCCGGTACTCTACGTTAAAAGTCAGGCGGAACGGCTCTGAAGCTCCAGACGGTGCTTCCTTGAATGCTTAGCCGCCTTTCGAGCTGCCATGCCGGGCTTGAGTTAGTGGTTTGCGCCCGGTACTCTACGTTAAAAGTCAGGCGGAACGGCTCTGAAGCTCCAGACGGTGCTTCCTTGAATGCTTAGCCGCCTTTCGAGCTGCCATGCCGGGCTTGAGTTAGTGGTTTGCGCCCGGTACTCTACGTTAAAAGTCAGGCGGAACGGCTCTGAAGCTCCAGACGGTGCTTCCTTGAATGCTTAGCCGCCTTTCGAGCTGCCATGCCGGGCTTGAGTTAGTGGTTTGCGCCCGGTACTCTACGTTAAAAGTCAGGCGGAACGGCTCTGAAGCTCCAGACGGTGCTTCCTTGAATGCTTAGCCGCCTTTCGAGCTGCCATGCCGGGCTTGAGTTAGTGGTTTGCGCCCGGTACTCTACGTTAAAAGTCAGGCGGAACGGCTCTGAAGCTCCAGACGGTGCTTCCTTGAATGCTTAGCCGCCTTTCGAGCTGCCATGCCGGGCTTGAGTTAGTGGTTTGCGCCCGGTACTCTACGTTAAAAGTCAGGCGGAACGGCTCTGAAGCTCCAGACGGTGCTTCCTTGAATGCTTAGCCGCCTTTCGAGCTGCCATGCCGGGCTTGAGTTAGTGGTTTGCGCCCGGTACTCTACGTTAAAAGTCAGGCGGAACGGCTCTGAAGCTCCAGACGGTGCTTCCTTGAATGCTTAGCCGCCTTTCGAGCTGCCATGCCGGGCTTGAGTTAGTGGTTTGCGCCCGGTACTCTACGTTAAAAGTCAGGCGGAACGGCTCTGAAGCTCCAGACGGTGCTTCCTTGAATGCTTAGCCGCCTTTCGAGCTGCCATGCCGGGCTTGAGTTAGTGGTTTGCGCCCGGTACTCTACGTTAAAAGTCAGGCGGAACGGCTCTGAAGCTCCAGACGGTGCTTCCTTGAATGCTTAGCCGCCTTTCGAGCTGCCATGCCGGGCTTGAGTTAGTGGTTTGCGCCCGGTACTCTACGTTAAAAGTCAGGCGGAACGGCTCTGAAGCTCCAGACGGTGCTTCCTTGAATGCTTAGCCGCCTTTCGAGCTGCCATGCCGGGCTTGAGTTAGTGGTTTGCGCCCGGTACTCTACGTTAAAAGTCAGGCGGAACGGCTCTGAAGCTCCAGACGGTGCTTCCTTGAATGCTTAGCCGCCTTTCGAGCTGCCATGCCGGGCTTGAGTTAGTGGTTTGCGCCCGGTACTCTACGTTAAAAGTCAGGCGGAACGGCTCTGAAGCTCCAGACGGTGCTTCCTTGAATGCTTAGCCGCCTTTCGAGCTGCCATGCCGGGCTTGAGTTAGTGGTTTGCGCCCGGTACTCTACGTTAAAAGTCAGGCGGAACGGCTCTGAAGCTCCAGACGGTGCTTCCTTGAATGCTTAGCCGCCTTTCGAGCTGCCATGCCGGGCTTGAGTTAGTGGTTTGCGCCCGGTACTCTACGTTAAAAGTCAGGCGGAACGGCTCTGAAGCTCCAGACGGTGCTTCCTTGAATGCTTAGCCGCCTTTCGAGCTGCCATGCCGGGCTTGAGTTAGTGGTTTGCGCCCGGTACTCTACGTTAAAAGTCAGGCGGAACGGCTCTGAAGCTCCAGACGGTGCTTCCTTGAATGCTTAGCCGCCTTTCGAGCTGCCATGCCGGGCTTGAGTTAGTGGTTTGCGCCCGGTACTCTACGTTAAAAGTCAGGCGGAACGGCTCTGAAGCTCCAGACGGTGCTTCCTTGAATGCTTAGCCGCCTTTCGAGCTGCCATGCCGGGCTTGAGTTAGTGGTTTGCGCCCGGTACTCTACGTTAAAAGTCAGGCGGAACGGCTCTGAAGCTCCAGACGGTGCTTCCTTGAATGCTTAGCCGCCTTTCGAGCTGCCATGCCGGGCTTGAGTTAGTGGTTTGCGCCCGGTACTCTACGTTAAAAGTCAGGCGGAACGGCTCTGAAGCTCCAGACGGTGCTTCCTTGAATGCTTAGCCGCCTTTCGAGCTGCCATGCCGGGCTTGAGTTAGTGGTTTGCGCCCGGTACTCTACGTTAAAAGTCAGGCGGAACGGCTCTGAAGCTCCAGACGGTGCTTCCTTGAATGCTTAGCCGCCTTTCGAGCTGCCATGCCGGGCTTGAGTTAGTGGTTTGCGCCCGGTACTCTACGTTAAAAGTCAGGCGGAACGGCTCTGAAGCTCCAGACGGTGCTTCCTTGAATGCTTAGCCGCCTTTCGAGCTGCCATGCCGGGCTTGAGTTAGTGGTTTGCGCCCGGTACTCTACGTTAAAAGTCAGGCGGAACGGCTCTGAAGCTCCAGACGGTGCTTCCTTGAATGCTTAGCCGCCTTTCGAGCTGCCATGCCGGGCTTGAGTTAGTGGTTTGCGCCCGGTACTCTACGTTAAAAGTCAGGCGGAACGGCTCTGAAGCTCCAGACGGTGCTTCCTTGAATGCTTAGCCGCCTTTCGAGCTGCCATGCCGGGCTTGAGTTAGTGGTTTGCGCCCGGTACTCTACGTTAAAAGTCAGGCGGAACGGCTCTGAAGCTCCAGACGGTGCTTCCTTGAATGCTTAGCCGCCTTTCGAGCTGCCATGCCGGGCTTGAGTTAGTGGTTTGCGCCCGGTACTCTACGTTAAAAGTCAGGCGGAACGGCTCTGAAGCTCCAGACGGTGCTTCCTTGAATGCTTAGCCGCCTTTCGAGCTGCCATGCCGGGCTTGAGTTAGTGGTTTGCGCCCGGTACTCTACGTTAAAAGTCAGGCGGAACGGCTCTGAAGCTCCAGACGGTGCTTCCTTGAATGCTTAGCCGCCTTTCGAGCTGCCATGCCGGGCTTGAGTTAGTGGTTTGCGCCCGGTACTCTACGTTAAAAGTCAGGCGGAACGGCTCTGAAGCTCCAGACGGTGCTTCCTTGAATGCTTAGCCGCCTTTCGAGCTGCCATGCCGGGCTTGAGTTAGTGGTTTGCGCCCGGTACTCTACGTTAAAAGTCAGGCGGAACGGCTCTGAAGCTCCAGACGGTGCTTCCTTGAATGCTTAGCCGCCTTTCGAGCTGCCATGCCGGGCTTGAGTTAGTGGTTTGCGCCCGGTACTCTACGTTAAAAGTCAGGCGGAACGGCTCTGAAGCTCCAGACGGTGCTTCCTTGAATGCTTAGCCGCCTTTCGAGCTGCCATGCCGGGCTTGAGTTAGTGGTTTGCGCCCGGTACTCTACGTTAAAAGTCAGGCGGAACGGCTCTGAAGCTCCAGACGGTGCTTCCTTGAATGCTTAGCCGCCTTTCGAGCTGCCATGCCGGGCTTGAGTTAGTGGTTTGCGCCCGGTACTCTACGTTAAAAGTCAGGCGGAACGGCTCTGAAGCTCCAGACGGTGCTTCCTTGAATGCTTAGCCGCCTTTCGAGCTGCCATGCCGGGCTTGAGTTAGTGGTTTGCGCCCGGTACTCTACGTTAAAAGTCAGGCGGAACGGCTCTGAAGCTCCAGACGGTGCTTCCTTGAATGCTTAGCCGCCTTTCGAGCTGCCATGCCGGGCTTGAGTTAGTGGTTTGCGCCCGGTACTCTACGTTAAAAGTCAGGCGGAACGGCTCTGAAGCTCCAGACGGTGCTTCCTTGAATGCTTAGCCGCCTTTCGAGCTGCCATGCCGGGCTTGAGTTAGTGGTTTGCGCCCGGTACTCTACGTTAAAAGTCAGGCGGAACGGCTCTGAAGCTCCAGACGGTGCTTCCTTGAATGCTTAGCCGCCTTTCGAGCTGCCATGCCGGGCTTGAGTTAGTGGTTTGCGCCCGGTACTCTACGTTAAAAGTCAGGCGGAACGGCTCTGAAGCTCCAGACGGTGCTTCCTTGAATGCTTAGCCGCCTTTCGAGCTGCCATGCCGGGCTTGAGTTAGTGGTTTGCGCCCGGTACTCTACGTTAAAAGTCAGGCGGAACGGCTCTGAAGCTCCAGACGGTGCTTCCTTGAATGCTTACCCGGCTTTTGAGCTCTCCTGCCCGGCGTGGGTTTCGCGTCCGCGCCCGGTACATTATGGAAGCCAAAAAAAAAAAAAATTCTAAGTGCGAGTGGGACCGGCCTGGGGGGCTTCCTTGAAAGCCCATCCGCCCTCCGAGCTCTCCCACCGGTCGTGGGTTGGCGTCCGCCACTGCTCAAAGCGAACTTCAAATTATCTGCTTAATAATGTGGAACACCATTCTTAAGTAGTTTTTCCTTAATTTGGGCTCAACTGGCCGGTAATGATCCCCGGTGTCTGAGATTGATCTCAGTGATCCAAAGAGCCCTGACACGTAATACCATCCATGAGTTTAATTGAAAAACAAAAAATGTAATCTTTATGACACATAAATACAATTTGCATAATAATTTGGAACACAGTGTAGACTTCCAGCGGACCGCGCGCGGCTCGGCTGACGGCGCAGCGCGATCTGGTACCGCTGCGCGGGACGAAACACGCCCCGTGCAGAGTTCCAGGCGGCCGGGAAGACATTTAAGCGCTGCCGCTGCAGCTGCGGCGGGGATTTGCCGTCCTCCGGTGGACACGACGAGTAAATACACCAGCAATCGCACTTACACCGTGTTCCAAATTATTATGCAAGTGACATTTATCTCAGATTTTCCTAAATAGTCGATGCAAAATGAGTCAGCATAATTTTCAAGTCATCAACCATTATTTTGATGAATTCTAATTTTATTGAACAAACCTCCGAATGATCACAGAATTTTTAAAAAATAAAAAACTTAAAATGCACTGTTCCACATTATTACGCACAACAGAGTTTTATAACATTTTATAGGTTTTTATGAACTGAAATGCCCATCTTAAGAATTTACAGCATTAGGAGGTCATATTTACTGAAATCAAAAGCTATTTCAAAGAAAAGACAAACAAGTTACATTTTAACATAGGACCCTTTATTTCAATAAAAAACAAAGTTACATTTTAACATAGGACCCTTTGTTCAACAGCAGCTTCACGATTCTTCCATCCACTGAACTTGTGAGTTTTTGTACAGTTTCTGGTTGAATTTCTTGGCAGGATCTAAGAATAGCCTGCCAGAGCTGCTCTTTGGAATTGAACTGCCTCCCACCTTCGTAGATTTTCTGCTTGACGATGCTCCACAAGTTTTCAATAGGATTGAGGTCAGGGGAGCATGGGGGCCACACCATCAGTTTCTCTCCCTTTATTCCCATAGATGCCAAAGACGTTGACGTATTTCTTGCAGCATGAGACGGTGCATTGTCATGCATGAAGATGATCTTTTGACGGAAAGCACGGTTCTTCCTGTTGTACCATGGACAGAAGTGTTGAGTCAGAAATTCCACGTAGTTAACAGACGTAATTTTGACGCCTTCAGGGACCCTAAAGGGGCCAAGCAGCTCTCTCCCCATGATTCCAGCCCAAAACATCACTCCGCCACCTCCCTGCTGACGCCGCAGCCTTGTTGGGCTATCGTGGCCGTCCACCAACCATCCACGACTCCATCCATCTGTAAAGTCAAGTCAAATCAAGTTTATTTGTATAGCCCTAAATCACAAGCAGTCTCAAAGGGCTTCACATAGACAGAAATTGACAATTATTCTCAAAGCATCCCCTGAGCTCTCAAAAGTGCAAGGAAAAACTTAAAAAACCCTACCTGGCCCATCCAAGGTGGCACGGCACTCGTCGGTGAACAGGACTGTCTGAAAATTTGTCTTCATGTAAGTCTGGGCCCACTGCAGCCGTTTCTGCTTGTTCGCGTTGTTCAGGGGTGGCCGAATGGAGGGTTTCCGCACAACTGCAAGCCTCTGGAGGATCCTGCACCTCGTCGTTCGTGGGACTTCACTGGCACCAGCAGCGTCGAATATTTGTTTGCTCGTCTTTAGTGGCATGCTTGCAGCCGCCCTCTTGATTCGATTTGTTTGTCTTGCAGAAACCTTCCTTGTCGTGCCTTTGTCTGCACGAACGCGCGTTTGCTCCGAATCAGCGACGAATTTCTTCAAAGTTCGATGGTCGCGCTTAAGCTTTCGTGCAATATCGAATGTCTGCATACCTTGTCCAAGGCATCGAACGATTTCACGCTTCTCGACAGCAGAGAGATCCTTTTTCCTCCCCATGGTTGAACGAAATGGCCGAACGCTTAAAAACGCGGAACTTAAATAGACTTGTTAATTACTACAATTGCGCTCACCTGGCAGACTACCATGGACTGTACCATGACTGAGGGTGATTTCAGTACTTGAAAAACAAAAAATGTAATCTTTATGACACTTAAATACATTTTGCATAATAATTTGGAACACGGGACCGTGTTCCAAATTATTATGCAAAGGATATTTATCTCAGATTTTCCTAAATAGCTTCCTTGAAATGTTACCCGGCTTTTGAGCTCTCCTGCCGGGCGTGGGTTTGCGTCAGCGCCCGGTAACATTATGGAAGCTAAAAGAAAGAAAAAAGAAACAAATCTAAGTGCGATTGCTGGTGTCTAAATACATTTTGCATAATAATTTGGAACACGGGACCGTGTTCCAAATTATTATGCAAGTGATATTTATCTCAGATTTTCCTAAATAGCTTTACTCGTCGTGCCGACCGGAGGGAGGCCACTCCCCGCCGCAGCTGAACAGTCATCCCGGCCTAGTGGAGGTCTGCGCAGGGGGGGTCTTCCTTGAAATGTTACCCGGCTTTTGAGCTCTCCTGCCGGGCGTGGGTTTGCGTCAGCGCCCGGTAACATTATGGAAGCTAAAAGAAAGAAAAAAGAAACAAATCTAAGAGCAAGTGCTGGTGTATTTACTCGTCGTGTCCACCGGAGGGAGGCAACTCCCCGCCGCAGCTGCAGAGGCAGCTTTGAAAAGTCATCCCGGCCTAGTGGAGGTCTGCGCAGGGGGGGTCTTCCTTGAAATGTTACCCGGCTTTTGAGCTCTCCTGTCCGGCGTGGGTTTGCGTCAGCGGCCGGTGTCATTTACTCGTCGTGCCGACCGGAGGGAGGCCACTCCCCGCCGCAGCTGAACAGTCATCCCGGCCTAGTGGAGGTCTGCGCAGGGGGGGTCTTCCTTGAAATGTTACCCGGCTTTTGAGCTCTCCTGCCGGGCGTGGGTTTGCGTCAGCGCCCTGGTAACATTATGGAAGCTAAAAGAAAGAAAAAAGAAACAAATCTAAGTGCGATTGCTGGTGTCTAAATACATTTTGCATAATAATTTGGAACACGGGACCGTGTTCCAAATTATTATGCAAGTGATATTTATCTCAGATTTTCCTAAATAGCTTTACTCGTCGTGCCGACCGGAGGGAGGCCACTCCCCGCCGCAGCTGAACAGTCATCCCGGCCTAGTGGAGGTCTGCGCAGGGGGGGTCTTCCTTGAAATGTTACCCGGCTTTTGAGCTCTCCTGTCCGGCGTGGGTTTGCGTCAGCGGCCGGTGTCATTTACTCGTCGTGCCGACCGGAGGGAGGCCACTCCCCGCCGCAGCTGAACAGTCATCCCGGCCTAGTGGAGGTCTGCGCAGGGGGGGTCTTCCTTGAAATGTTACCCGGCTTTTGAGCTCTCCTGCCGGGCGTGGGTTTGCGTCAGCGCCCGGTAACATTATGGAAGCTAAAAGAAAGAAAAAAGAAACAAATCTAAGTGCGATTGCTGGTGTCTAAATACATTTTGCATAATAATTTGGAACACGGGACCGTGTTCCAAATTATTATGCAAGTGATATTTATCTCAGATTTTCCTAAATAGCTTTACTCGTCGTGCCGACCGGAGGGAGGCCACTCCCCGCCGCAGCTGAACAGTCATCCCGGCCTAGTGGAGGTCTGCGCAGGGGGGGTCTTCCTTGAAATGTTACCCGGCTTTTGAGCTCTCCTGCCGGGCGTGGGTTTGCGTCAGCGCCCGGTAACATTATGGAAGCTAAAAGAAAGAAAAAAGAAACAAATCTAAGAGCAAGTGCTGGTGTATTTACTCGTCGTGTCCACCGGAGGGAGGCAACTCCCCGCCGCAGCTGCAGAGGCAGCTTTGAAAAGTCATCCCGGCCTAGTGGAGGTCTGCGCAGGGGGGGTCTTCCTTGAAATGTTACCCGGCTTTTGAGCTCTCCTGTCCGGCGTGGGTTTGCGTCAGCGGCCGGTGTCATTTACTCGTCGTGCCGACCGGAGGGAGGCCACTCCCCGCCGCAGCTGAACAGTCATCCCGGCCTAGTGGAGGTCTGCGCAGGGGGGGTCTTCCTTGAAATGTTACCCGGCTTTTGAGCTCTCCTGCCGGGCGTGGGTTTGCGTCAGCGCCCGGTAACATTATGGAAGCTAAAAGAAAGAAAAAAGAAACAAATCTAAGTGCGATTGCTGGTGTCTAAATACATTTTGCATAATAATTTGGAACACGGGACCGTGTTCCAAATTATTATGCAAGTGATATTTATCTCAGATTTTCCTAAATAGCTTTACTCGTCGTGCCGACCGGAGGGAGGCCACTCCCCGCCGCAGCTGAACAGTCATCCCGGCCTAGTGGAGGTCTGCGCAGGGGGGGTCTTCCTTGAAATGTTACCCGGCTTTTGAGCTCTCCTGTCCGGCGTGGGTTTGCGTCAGCGGCCGGTGTCATTTACTCGTCGTGCCGACCGGAGGGAGGCCACTCCCCGCCGCAGCTGAACAGTCATCCCGGCCTAGTGGAGGTCTGCGCAGGGGGGGTCTTCCTTGAAATGTTACCCGGCTTTTGAGCTCTCCTGTCCGGCGTGGGTTTGCGTCAGCGGCCGGTGTCATTTACTCGTCGTGCCGACCGGAGGGAGGCCACTCCCCGCCACAGCTGAACAGTCATCCCGGCCTAGTGGAGGTCTGCGCAGGGGGGGTCTTCCTTGAAATGTTACCCGGCTTTTGAGCTCTCCTGTCCGGCGTGGGTTTGCGTCAGCGGCCGGTGTCATTTACTCGTCGTGCCGACCGGAGGGAGGCCACTCCCCGCCACAGCTGAACAGTCATCCCGGCCTAGTGGAGGTCTGCGCAGGGGGGGTCTTCCTTGAAATGTTACCCGGCTTTTGAGCTCTCCTGTCCGGCGTGGGTTTGCGTCAGCGGCCGGTGTCATTTACTCGTCGTGCCGACCGGAGGGAGGCCACTCCCCGCCACAGCTGAACAGTCATCCCGGCCTAGTGGAGGTCTGCGCAGGGGGGGTCTTCCTTGAAATGTTACCCGGCTTTTGAGCTCTCCTGTCCGGCGTGGGTTTGCGTCAGCGGCCGGTGTCATTTACTCGTCGTGCCGACCGGAGGGAGGCCACTCCCCGCCACAGCTGAACAGTCATCCCGGCCTAGTGGAGGTCTGCGCAGGGGGGGTCTTCCTTGAAATGTTACCCGGCTTTTGAGCTCTCCTGTCCGGCGTGGGTTTGCGTCAGCGGCCGGTGTCATTTACTCGTCGTGCCGACCGGAGGGAGGCCACTCCCCGCCACAGCTGAACAGTCATCCCGGCCTAGTGGAGGTCTGCGCAGGGGGGGTCTTCCTTGAAATGTTACCCGGCTTTTGAGCTCTCCTGTCCGGCGTGGGTTTGCGTCAGCGGCCGGTGTCATTTACTCGTCGTGTCCACCGGAGGGAGGCCACTCCCCGCCGCAGCTGCAGCGGCAGCTTTGAAACGTCATCCCGGCCCCCTGGAACTGTGCGCGGGGGGGGCGATGCGTCCCGTGCGAGGTACCAGGTCGCGCTGCGCCGTCTGCCTGGCCGCTTTGGGCCCGCTGGAAGTCTATTAAAGCTCCGCGATCTCCGCCTCGGTGCTTAAAAAGCGTCCATCCGCTCTCCTGGAGCTTCTTTCGGTCATCTCGTCCGCGTGCACGGCCTGCCGGTGGCACCGGCTGGAGCTCCGCAAAAAGCTCCATTTCTGTTAAAAATGCTTAGCCGCGTCCCTGGAAGCCCAATCGGGCGTAGAAAGTGAGGGGGAAGGCCCCCAAAGCACCGGCTGGAAGTCCCAAAAAAGCTCCATGATTGGTCAATAATGCTTAGCCGCCTCCCTGGAAGCCTAATCGGGCATAAAAAGCTAGGCGGAACGGCCCCAAAGCTCCACACGGAAGTCCCAAAAAAGCTCCATGATTGGTCAATAATGCTTAGCCGCCTCCCTGGAAGCCTAATCGGGCATAAAAAGCTAGGCGGAACGGCCCCAAAGCTCCACACGGAAGTCCCAAAAAAGCTCCATGATTGGTCAATAATGCTTAGCCGCCTCCCTGGAAGCCTAACCGGGCATAAAAAGCTAGGCGGAACGGCCCCAAAGCTCCACACGGAAGTCCCAAAAAAGCTCCATGATTGGTCAATAATGCTTAGCCGCCTCCCTGGAAGCCTAATCGGGCATAAAAAGCTAGGCGGAACGGCCCCAAAGCTCCACACGGAAGTCCCAAAAAAGCTCCATGATTGGTCAATAATGCTTAGCCGCCTCCCTGGAAGCCTAATCGGGCATAAAAAGCTAGGCGGAACGGCCCCAAAGCTCCACACGGAAGTCCCAAAAAAGCTCCATGATTGGTCAATAATGCTTAGCCGCCTCCCTGGAAGCCTAATCGGGCATAAAAAGTTAGGCGGAACGGCCCCAAAGCTCCACACGGAAGTCCCAAAAAAGCTCCATGATTGGTCAATAATGCTTAGCCGCCTCCCTGGAAGCCTAATCGGGCATAAAAAGCTAGGCGGAACGGCCCCAAAGCTCCACACGGAAGTCCCAAAAAAGCTCCATGATTGGTCAATAATGCTTAGCCGCCTCCCTGGAAGCCTAATCGGGCATAAAAAGTTAGGCGGAACGGCTCCAAAGCTCCACACGGAAGTCCCAAAAAAGCTCCATGATTGGTCAATAATGCTTAGCCGCCTCCCTGGAAGCCTAATCGGGCATAAAAAGTTAGGCGGAACGGCCCCAAAGCTCCACACGGAAGTCCCAAAAAAGCTCCATGATTGGTCAATAATGCTTAGCCGCCTCCCTGGAAGCCTAATCGGGCATAAAAAGTTAGGCGGAACGGCCCCAAAGCTCCACACGGAAGTCCGAAAAAAGCTCAAAAATTTTCTAAGTGCCAACGGCTCATTCGCCGTAATGTGTCCGCTCCGCGCTGGTTCCCCGGTCGGCCGCGAATAGCGCAAAATCAGCCTCACGGAAGTTCGAAAAAAGCTCAAAAATTTTCTAAGTGCCAACGGCTCATTCGCCGTAATGTGTCCGCTCCGCGCTGGTTCCCCGGTCGGCCGCGAATAGCGCAAAATCAGCCTCACGGAAGTTCGAAAAAAGCTCAAAAATTTTCTAAGTGCCAACGGCTCATTCGCCGTAATGTGTCCGCTCCGCGCTGGTTCCCCGGTCGGCCGCGAATAGCGCAAAAATCAGCCTAAGTGCAGTACCAACCTTGGCGTGTTGGTGCGCCAGAGTACGATGAGTTGGTCCCCCTAGTCACTGTACTCATTACCTTTACCCCCTAATCGCAAAATATAGTCAGAACGTATATGCAGAAGACTATTTTTTTCTTTTTTAAAATTTTCTAAGTGCCAGCGGATGCTGGCACACGAACTGTCCGAGCTACGACGGTTCTCCGGTCGGACAGCGAGGGTGAAAAAGCGGTCCTAAAATCACCGAGGGCTGCCGCACAAGTTGTCCGAGTGGCGACGGTTCCCCGGTCGGCCACGAATGTCGAAAATTCGGCCTCTCCACCACGGAGGTCGGTGAGAATTTCAGAATATTTTCCAAGTGCCAACGGCTCTTGCGCCGTAAAGTGTCCGCTTTGCCTGGTTCCCTCGGTCGGCCACAAATAGCGAAAAATCAGCCTCTCCTTCTGGAGCTCGCCTAAGTGCCAACGGCTCTTGCGCCGTAATGTGTCCGCTTTGTCTGGTTCCCTCGGTCGGCCACAAACGGCGAAAAATCAGCCTCTCCTTCTGGAGCTCGTGCCAACTTTGGCGAATATTTTCTAAGTGCCAACGGCTCTTGCGCCGTAAAGTGTCCGCTTTGCCTGGTTCCCTCGGTCGGCCACAAATAGCGAAAAATCAGCCTCTCCTTCTGGAGCTCGCCTAAGTGCCAACGGCTCTTGCGCCGTAATGTGTCCGCTTTGTCTGGTTCCCTCGGTCGGCCACAAACGGCGAAAAATCAGCCTCTCATTCTGGAGCTCGTGCCAACTTTGGCGAATATTTTCTAAGTGCCAACGGCTCTTGCGCCGTAATGTGTCCGCTTTGCCTGGTTCCCTCGGTCGGCCACAAATAGCGAAAAAATCAGCCTCTCCTTCTGGAGCTCGCCTAAGTGCCAACGGCTCTTGCGCCGTAATGTGTCCGCTTTGCCTGGTTCCCTCGGTCGGCCACAAACGGCGAAAAATCAGCCTCTCATTCTGGAGCTCGTGCCAACTTTGGCGAATATTTTCTAAGTGCCAACGGCTCTTGCGCCGTAATGTGTCCGCTTTGCCTGGTTCCCTCGGTCGGCCACAAATAGCGAAAAAATCAGCCTCTCCTTCTGGAGCTCGCCTAAGTGCCAACGGCTCTTGCGCCGTAATGTGTCCGCTTTGTCTGGTTCCCTCGGTCGGCCACAAACGGCGAAAAATCAGCCTCTCATTCTGGAGCTCGTGCCAACTTTGGCGAATATTTTCTAAGTGCCAACGGCTCTTGCGCCGTAATGTGTCCGCTTTGCCTGGTTCCCTCGGTCGGCCACAAATAGCGAAAAAATCAGCCTCTCCTTCTGGAGCTCGCCTAAGTGCCAACGGCTCTTGCGCCGTAATGTGTCCGCTTTGCCTGGTTCCCTCGGTCGGCCACAAACGGCGAAAAATCAGCCTCTCATTCTGGAGCTCGTGCCAACTTTGGCGAATATTTTCTAAGTGCCAACGGCTCTTGCGCCGTAATGTGTCCGCTTTGCCTGGTTCCCTCGGTCGGCCACAAATAGCGAAAAAATCAGCCTCTCCTTCTGGAGCTCGCCTAAGTGCCAACGGCTCTTGCGCCGTAATGTGTCCGCTTTGCCTGGTTCCCTCGGTCGGCCACAAACGGCGAAAAACCAGCCTCTCCTTCTGGAGCTCGCCTAAGTGCCAACGGCTCTTGCGCCGTAATGTGTCCGCTTTGCCTGGTTCCCTCGGTCGGCCACAAATAGCGAAAAATCAGCCTCTCCTTCTGGAGCTCGTGCCAACTTTGGCGAATATTTTCTAAGTGCCAACGGCTCTTGCGCCGTAATGTGTCCGCTTTGCCTGGTTCCCTCGGTCGGCCACAAACGGCGAAAAATCAGCCTCTCCTTCTGGAGCTCGCCTAAGTGCCAACGGCTCTTGCGCCGTAATGTGTCCGCTTTGCCTGGTTCCCTCGGTCGGCCACAAATAGCGAAAAACCAGCCTCTCCTTCTGGAGCTCGCCTAAGTGCCAACGGCTCTTGCGCCGTAATGTGTCCGCTTTGCCTGGTTCCCTCGGTCGGCCACAAACGGCGAAAAACCAGCCTCTCCTTCTGGAGCTCGCCTAAGTGCCAACGGCTCTTGCGCCGTAATGTGTCCGCTTTGCCTGGTTCCCTCGGTCGGCCACAAATAGCGAAAAATCAGCCTCTCCTTCTGGAGCTCGTGCCAACTTTGGCGAATATTTTCTAAGTGCCAACGGCTCTTGCGCCGTAATGTGTCCGCTTTGCCTGGTTCCCTCGGTCGGCCACAAACGGCGAAAAATCAGCCTCTCCTTCTGGAGCTCGCCTAAGTGCCAACGGCTCTTGCGCCGTAATGTGTCCGCTTTGCCTGGTTCCCTCGGTCGGCCACAAATAGCGAAAAACCAGCCTCTCCTTCTGGAGCTCGCCTAAGTGCCAACGGCTCTTGCGCCGTAATGTGTCCGCTTTGCCTGGTTCCCTCGGTCGGCCACAAACGGCGAAAAATCAGCCTCTCCTTCTGGAGCTCGCCTAAGTGCCAACGGCTCTTGCGCCGTAATGTGTCCGCTTTGCCTGGTTCCCTCGGTCGGCCACAAATAGCGAAAAACCAGCCTCTCCTTCTGGAGCTCGCCTAAGTGCCAACGGCTCTTGCGCCGTAATGTGTCCGCTTTGCCTGGTTCCCTCGGTCGGCCACAAATAGCGAAAAATCAGCCTCTCCTTCTGGAGCTCGCCTAAGTGCCAACGGCTCTTGCGCCGTAATGTGTCCGCTTTGCCTGGTTCCCTCGGTCGGCCACAAATAGCGAAAAATCAGCCTCTCCTTCTGGAGCTCGCGCCAACTTTGGCGAATATTTTCTAAGTGCCAACGGCTCTTGCGCCGTAATGTGTCCGCTTTGCCTGGTTCCCTCGGTCGGCCACAAATAGCGAAAAATCAGCCTCTCCTTCTGGAGCTCGCCTAAGTGCCAACGGCTCTTGCGCCGTAATGTGTCCGCTTTGCCTGGTTCCCTCGGTCGGCCACAAATAGCGAAAAATCAGCCTCTCCTTCTGGAGCTCGCGCCAACTTTGGCGAATATTTTCTAAGTGCCAACGGCTCTTGCGCCGTAAAGTGTCCGCTTTGTCTGGTTCCCTCGGTCGGCCACAAATAGCGAAAAATCAGCCTCTCCTTCTGGAGCTCGCGCAAGTGCCAACGGCTCTTGCGCCGTAAAGTGTCCGCTTTGTCTGGTTCCCTCGGTCGGCCACAAATAGCGAAAAATCAGCCTCTCCTTCTGGAGCTCGTGCCAACTTTGGCGAATATTTTCTAAGTGCCAACGGCTCTTGCGCCGTAAAGTGTCCGCTTTGTCTGGTTCCCTCGGTCGGCCACAAATAGCGAAAAATCAGCCTCTCCTTCTGGAGCTCGCGCAAGTGCCAACGGCTCTTGCGCCGTAAAGTGTCCGCTTTGTCTGGTTCCCTCGGTCGGCCACAAATAGCGAAAAATCAGCCTCTCCTTCTGGAGCTCGTGCCAACTTTGGCGAATATTTTCTAAGTGCCAACGGCTCTTGCGCCGTAAAGTGTCCGCTTTGTCTGGTTCCCTCGGTCGGCCACAAATAGCGAAAAATCAGCCTCTCCTTCTGGAGCTCGCGCAAGTGCCAACGGCTCTTGCGCCGTAAAGTGTCCGCTTTGTCTGGTTCCCTCGGTCGGCCACAAATAGCGAAAAATCAGCCTCTCCTTCTGGAGCTCGTGCCAACTTTGGCGAATATTTTCTAAGTGCCAACGGCTCTTGCGCCGTAATGTGTCCGCTTTGTCTGGTTCCCTCGGTCGGCCACAAATAGCGAAAAATCAGCCTCTCCTTCTGGAGCTCGTGCCAACTTTGGCGAATATTTTCTAAGTGCCAACGGCTCTTGCGCCGTAAAGTGTCCGCTTTGCCTGGTTCCCTCGGTCGGCCACAAATAGCGAAAAATCAGCCTCTCCTTCTGGAGCTCGCGCCAACTTTGTCAAAAAATTTCTAAGTGCCAACGGCTCTTGCGCCGTAAAGTGTCCGCTTTGCCTGGTTCCCTCGGTCGGCCACAAATAGCGAAAAATCAGCCTCTCCTTCTGGAGCTCGCGCCAACTTTGTCGAAAAATTTCTAAGTGCCAACGGCTCTTGCGCCGTAAAGTGTCCGCTTTGTCTGGTTCCCTCGGTCGGCCGCAAATAGCGAAAAATCAGCCTCTCGCCCGTCAGGTACCAGGCGTTGGGGTACCAGGGGTAAGTGCAGTACCAGCTTTGGTCTGTTGGTGCGCCAGAGTACGATGAGTTGGTCCCCCTAGTCACTGTACTCATTACCTTTACCCCCAAATCGCAAAATATAGTCAGAACGAGTGTGGGGAACACAAGTTTTGGCCCCGAGAACCAGGCGGCTGGTGTCTCTAGCGATGTGTTCCCCCCCAAAAAGTGTTCACATGCTCGGACAGCGAACCTAGGAGCTACCGCAAAGCACTCTGGAAGT
>NW_026872150.1:0-70205 GCF_033458585.1 Syngnathus typhle
AAAATAGACGCCTAGATTAGGTTGATTTATAGACCCTTAGGTTGATTTATAGACCTAACGTAGACGTTTAAAATAGGTTTATTTATAGATCTAAAATAGGTTGATTTATAGACCAGAAATAGACGTCTAAAATAGGTTGATTTTTAGATCTAAAATAGGTTGATATATAGACCTAAAATAGACGCCTAAATTAGGTTGATTTATAGACCCTTAGGTTGATTTATAGACCTAAAGTAGACGTTTAAAATAGGTTGATTTTTAGATCTAAAATAGGTTGATATATAGACCTAAAATAGACGCCTAAATTAGGTTGATTTATAGACCCTTAGGTTGATTTATAGACCTAAAGTAGACGTTTAAAATAGGTTTATTTATAGATCTAAAATAGGTTGATTTACAGACCTAAAATAAGTTGAATTTATAGACCTAAAATAGTCAAAACTAAACTGTCGAGGTAGGGGTCATTCAACAAAGTTTCCCAACCCTTATTAATTTGCAAAATCTTGATCTTGGCTCAATTTACTAGACGTTTAAAATAGGTTTATTTATAGATCTAAAATAGGTTGATATGATAGACCTAAAATAGACGCCTAAATTAGGTTGATTTATAGACCCTTAGGTTGATTTATAGACCTAAAGTAGACGTTTAAAATAGGTTTATTTATAGATCTTAAATAGGTTGATTTATAGACCTAAAATAAGTTGATTTATAGACCTAAAATAGTCAAAACTAAACTGTCGAGGTAGGGTCATTCAACAAAGTTTCCCAACCCTTATTAATTTGCAAAATCTTGATCTTGGCTCAATTTACTAGACGTTAAAAATAGGTTTATTTATAGATCTAAAATAGACCAGAAATAGACGTCTAAAATAGGTTGATTGTTAGATCTAAAATAGGTTGATATATAGACCTAAAATAGACACCTAAATTAGGTTGATTTATAGACCCTTAGGTTGATTTATAGACCTAAAGTAGACGTTTAAAATAGGTTTATTTATAGATCTAAAATAGGTTGATTTATAGACCAGAAATAGACGTCTAAAATAGGTTGATTTTTTAGATCTAAAATAGGTTGATATATAGACCTAAAATAGACGCCTAGATTAGGTTGATTTCTAAACCCTTAGGTTGATTTATAGACCTAAACGTAGACGTTTAAAATAGGTTTATCTATAGATCTAAAATAGGTTGATTTATAGACCAGAAATAGACGTCTAAAATAGGTTGATTTTTTAGATCTAAAATAGGTTGATATATAGACCTAAAATAGACGCCTAAATTAGATTGATTTATAGACCCTTAGGTTGATTTATAGACCTAAAGTAGACGTTTAAAACTAGATATAAAATAGGTTGATTTATAGACCAGAAATAGACGTCTAAAATAGGTTGATTTTTTTAGATCTAAAATAGGTTGATATATAGACCTAAAATAGACGCCTAGATTAGGTTGATTTATAGACCCTTAGGTTGATTTATAGACCTAACGTAGACGTTTAAAATAGGTTTATTTATAGATCTAAAATAGGGTTGATTTATAGACCAGAAATAGACGTCTAAAATAGGTTGATTTTTAGATCTAAAATAGGTTGATATATAGACCTAAAATAGACGCCTAAATTAGGTTGATTTATAGACCCTTAGGTTGATTTATAGACCTAAAGTAGACGTTTAAAATAGGTTGATTTTTAGATCTAAAATAGGTTGATATATAGACCTAAAATAGACGCCTAAATTAGGTTGATTTATAGACCCTTAGGTTGATTTTATAGACCTAAAGTAGACGTTTAAAATAGGTTTATTTTATAGATCTAAAATAGGTTGATTTATAGACCTAAAATAAGTTGATTTATAGACCTAAAATAGTCAAAACTAAACTGTCGAGGTAGGGTCATTCAACAAAGTTTCCCAACCCTTATTAATTTGCAAAATCTTGATCTTGCTCAATTTACTAGACGTTTAAAATAGGTTTATTTATAGATCTAAAATAGACCAGAAATAGACGTCTAAAATAGGTTGATTGTTAGATCTAAAATAGGTTGATATATAGACCTAAAATAGACACCTAAATTAGGTTGATTTATAGACCCTTAGGTTGATTTATAGACCTAAAGTAGACGTTTAAAATAGGTTTATTTATAGATCTAAAATAGGTTGATTTATAGACCAGAAATAGACGTCTAAAATAGGTTGATTTTTTAGATCTAAAATAGGTTGATATATAGACCTAAAATAGACGCCTAGATTAGGTTGATTTATAAACCCTTAGGTTGATTTATAGACCTAACGTAGACGTTTAAAATAGGTTTATCTATAGATCTAAAAATAGGTTGATTTATAGACCAGAAATAGACGTCTAAAATAGGTTGATTTTTAGATCTAAAATAGGTTGATATATAGACCTAAAATAGACGCCTAAATTAGGTTGATTTATAGACCCTTAGGTTGATTTATAGACCTAAAGTAGACGTTTAAACTAGATATAAAATAGGTTGATTTATAGACCAGAAATAGACGTCTAAAATAGGTTGATTTTTTAGATCTAAAATAGGTTGATATATAGACCTAAAATAGACGCCTAGATTAGGTTGATTTATAGACCCCTTAGGTTGATTTATAGACCTAACGTAGACGTTTAAAATAGGTTTATTTATAGATCTAAAATAGGTTGATTTATAGACCAGAAATAGACGTCTAAAATAGGTTGATTTTTAGATCTAAAATAGGTTGATATATAGACCTAAAATAGACGCCTAAATTAGGTTGATTTATAGACCCTTAGGTTGATTTATAGACCTAAAGTAGACGTTTAAAATAGGTTGATTTTTAGATCTAAAATAGGTTGATATATAGACCTAAAATAGACGCCTAAATTAGGTTGATTTATAGACCCTTAGGTTGATTTATAGACCTAAAGTAGACGTTTAAAATAGGTTTATTTATAGATCTAAAATAGGTTGATTTACAGACCTAAAATAAGTTGATTTATAGACCTAAAATAGTCAAAACTAAACTGTCGAGGTAGGGTCATTCAACAAAGTTTCCCAACCCTTATTAATTTGCAAAATCTTGATCTTGGCTCAATTTACTAGACGTTTAAAATAGGTTTATTTATAGATCTAAAATAGACCAGAAATAGACGTCTAAAATAGGTTGATTGTTAGATCTAAAATAGGTTGATATATAGACCTAAAATAGACACCTAAATTAGGTTGATTTATAGACCCTTAGGTTGATTTATAGACCTAAAGTAGACGTTTAAAATAGGGTTTATTTATAGATCTAAAATAGGTTGATTTATAGACCAGAAATAGACGTCTAAAATAGGTTGATTTTTTAGATCTAAAATAGGTTGATATATAGACCTAAAATAGACGCCTAGATTAGGTTGATTTATAAACCCTTAGGTTGATTTATAGACCTAACGTAGACGTTTAAAATAGGGTTTATCTATAGATCTAAAATAGGTTGATTTATAGACCAGAAATAGACGTCTAAAATGAGGTTGATTTTTAGATCTAAAATAGATTGATATATAGACCTAAAATAGACGCCTAAATTAGGTTGATTTATAGACCCTTAGGTTGATTTATAGACCTAAAGTAGACGTTTAAACTAGATCTAAAATAGGTTGATTTATAGACCCAGAAATAGACGTCTAAAATAGGTTGATTTTTTAGATCTAAAATAGGTTGATATATAGACCTAAAATAGACGCCTAGATTAGGTTGATTTATAGACCCTTAGGTTGATTTATAGACCTAACGTAGACGTTTAAAATAGGTTTATTTATAGATCTAAAATAGGTTGATTTATAGACCAGAAATAGACGTCTAAAATAGGTTGATTTTTAGATCTAAAATAGGTTGATATATAGACCTAAAATAGACGCCTAAATTAGGTTGATTTATAGACCCTTAGGTTGATTTATAGACCTAAAGTAGACGTTTAAAATAGGTTGATTTTTAGATCTAAAATAGGTTGATATATAGACCTAAAATAGACGCCTAAATTAGGTTGATTTATAGACCCTTAGGTTGATTTATAGACCTAAAGTAGACGTTTAAACTAGATATAAAATAGGTTGATTTATAGACCAGAAATAGACGTCTAAAATAGGTTGATTTTTTAGATCTAAAATAGGTTGATATGATAGACCTAAAATAGACGCCTAGATTAGGTTGATTTATAGACCCTTAGGTTGATTTATAGACCTAACGTAGACGTTTAAAATAGGTTTATTTATAGATCTAAAATAGGTTGATTTACAGACCTAAAATAAGTTGATTTATAGACCTAAAATAGTCAAAACTAAACTGTCGAGGTAGGGTCATTCAACAAAGTTTCCCAACCCTTATTAATTTGCAAAATCTTGATCTTGGCTCAATTTACTAGACGTTTAAAATAGGTTTATTTATAGATCTAAAATAGACCAGAAATAGACGTCTAAAATAGGTTGATTGTTAGATCTAAAATAGGTTGATATATAGACCTAAAATAGACACCTAAATTAGGTTGATTTATAGACCCTTAGGTTGATTTATAGACCTAAAGTAGACGTTTAAAATAGGTTTATTTATAGATCTAAAATAGGTTGATTTATAGACCAGAAATAGACGTCTAAAATAGGTTGATTTTTTAGATCTAAAATAGGTTTGTATATAGACCTAAAATAGACGCCTAGATTAGGTTGATTTATAAACCCTTAGGTTGATTTATAGACCTAACGTAGACGTTTAAAATAGGTTTATCTATAGATCTAAAATAGGTTGATTTATAGACCAGAAATAGACGTCTAAAATAGGTTGATTTTTAGATCTAAAATAGGTTGATATATAGACCTAAAATAGACGCCTAAATTAGGTTGATTTATAGACCCTTAGGTTGATTTATAGACCTAAAGTAGACGTTTAAACTAGATCTAAAATAGGTTGATTTATAGACCAGAAATAGACGTCTAAAATAGGTTGATTTTTTAGATCTAAAATAGGTTGATATATAGACCTAAAATAGACGCCTAGATTAGGTTGATTTATAGACCCTTAGGTTGATTTATAGACCTAACGTAGACGTTTAAAATAGGTTTATTTATAGATCTAAAATAGGTTGATTTATAGACCAGAAATAGACGTCTAAAATAGGTTGATTTTTAGATCTAAAATAGGTTGATATATAGACCTAAAATAGACGCCTAAATTAGGTTGATTTATAGACCCTTAGGTTGATTTATAGACCTAAAGTAGACGTTTAAAATAGGTTGATTTTTAGATCTAAAATAGGTTGATATATAGACCTAAAATAGACGCCTAAATTAGGTTGATTTATAGACCCTTAGGTTGATTTATAGACCTAAAGTAGACGTTTAAAATAGGTTTATTTATAGATCTAAAATAGGTTGATTTACAGACCTAAAATAAGTTGATTTATAGACCTAAAATAGTCAAAACTAAACTGTCGAGGTAGGGTCATTCAACAAAGTTTCCCAACCCTTATTAATTTGCAAAATCTTGATCTTGGCTCAATTTACTAGACGTTTAAAATAGGTTTATTTATAGATCTAAAATAGACCAGAAATAGACGTCTAAAATAGGTTGATTTTTAGATCTAAAATAGGTTGATATATAGACCTAAAATAGACACCTAAATTAGGTTGATTTATAGACCCTTAGGTTGATTTATAGACCTAAAGTAGACGTTTAAAATAGGTTTATTTATAGATCTAAAATAGGTTGATTTATAGACCAGAAATAGACGTCTAAAATAGGTTGATTTTTTAGATCTAAAATAGGTTGATATATAGACCTAAAATAGACCCCTAGATTAGGTTGATTTATAGACCCTTAGGTTGATTTATAGACCTAACGTAGACGTTTAAAATAGGTTTATTTATAGATCTAAAATAGGTTGATTTATAGACCGGAAATAGACGTCTAAAATAGGTTGATTTTTAGATCTAAAATAGGTTGATATATAGACCTAAAATAGACGCCTAAATTAGGTTGATTTATAGACCCTTAGGTTAATTTATAGACCTAAAGTAGACGTTTAAAATAGGTTGATTTTTAGATCTAAAATAGGTTGATATATAGACCTAGAATAGACGCCTAAATTAGGTTGATTTATAAACCCTTAGGTTGATTTATAGACCTAAAGTAGACGTTTAAAATAGGTTTATTTATAGATCTAAAATAGGTTGATTTATAGACCTAAAATAAGTTGATTTATAGACCTAAAATAGTCAAAACTAAACTGTCGAGGTAGGGTCATTCAACAAAGTTTCCCAACCCTTATTAATTTGCAAAATCTTGATCTTGGCTCAATTTACTAGACGTTTAAAATAGGTTTATTTATAGATCTAAAATAGACCAGAAATAGACGTCTAAAATAGGTTGATTGTTAGATCTAAAATAGGTTGATATATAGACCTAAAATAGACACCTAAATTAGGTTGATTTATAGACCCTTAGGTTGATTTATAGACCTAAAGTAGACGTTTAAAATAGGTTTATTTATAGATCTAAAATAGGTTGATTTATAGACCAGAAATAGACGTCTAAAATAGGTTGATTTTTTAGATCTAAAATAGGTTGATATATAGACCTAAAATAGACGCCTAGATTAGGTTGATTTATAAACCCTTAGGTTGATTTATAGACCTAACGTAGACGTTTAAAATAGGTTTATCTATAGATCTAAAATAGGTTGATTTATAGACCAGAAATAGACGTCTAAAATAGGTTGATTTTTAGATCTAAAATAGGTTGATATATAGACCTAAAATAGACGCCTAAATTAGGTTGATTTATAGACCCTTAGGTTGATTTATAGACCTAAAGTAGACGTTTAAACTAGATCTAAAATAGGTTGATTTATAGACCAGAAATAGACGTCTAAAATAGGTTGATTTTTTAGATCTAAACTAGGTTGATATATAGACCTAAAATAGACGCCTAGATTAGGTTGATTTATAGACCCTTAGGTTGATTTATAGACCTAACGTAGACGTTTAAAATAGGTTTATTTATAGATCTAAAATAGGTTGATTTATAGACCAGAAATAGACGTCTAAAATAGGTTGATTTTTAGATCTAAAATAGGTTGATATATAGACCTAAAATAGACGCCTAAATTAGGTTGATTTATAGACCCTTAGGTTGATTTATAGACCTAAAGTAGACGTTTAAAATAGGTTGATTTTTAGATCTAAAATAGGTTGATATATAGACCTAAAATAGACGCCTAAATTAGGTTGATTTATAGACCCTTAGGTTGATTTATAGACCTAAAGTAGACGTTTAAAATAGGTTTATTTATAGATCTAAAATAGGTTGATTTACAGACCTAAAATAAGTTGATTTATAGACCTAAAATAGTCAAAACTAAACTGTCGAGGTAGGGTCATTCAACAAAGTTTCCCAACCCTTATTAATTTGCAAAATCTTGATCTTGGCTCAATTTACTAGACGTTTAAAATAGGTTTATTTATAGATCTAAAATAGGTTGATATATAGACCTAAAATAGACGCCTAAATTAGGTTGATTTATAGACCCTTAGGTTGATTTATAGACCTAAAGTAGACGTTTAAAATAGGTTTATTTATAGATCTAAAATAGGTTGATTTATAGACCTAAAATAAGTTGATTTATAGACCTAAAATAGTCAAAACTAAACTGTCGAGGTAGGGTCATTCAACAAAGTTTCCCAACCCTTATTAATTTGCAAAATCTTGATCTTGGCTCAATTTACTAGACGTTAAAAATAGGTTTATTTATAGATCTAAAATAGACCAGAAATAGACGTCTAAAATAGGTTGATTGTTAGATCTAAAATAGGTTGATATATAGACCTAAAATAGACACCTAAATTAGGTTGATTTATAGACCCTTAGGTTGATTTATAGACCTAAAGTAGACGTTTAAAATAGGTTTATTTATAGATCTAAAATAGGTTGATTTATAGACCAGAAATAGACGTCTAAAATAGGTTGATTTTTTAGATCTAAAATAGGTTGATATATAGACCTAAAATAGACGCCTAGATTAGGTTGATTTCTAAACCCTTAGGTTGATTTATAGACCTAACGTAGACGTTTAAAATAGGTTTATCTATAGATCTAAAATAGGTTGATTTATAGACCAGAAATAGACGTCTAAAATAGGTTGATTTTTAGATCTAAAATAGGTTGATATATAGACCTAAAATAGACGCCTAAATTAGATTGATTTATAGACCCTTAGGTTGATTTATAGACCTAAAGTAGACGTTTAAACTAGATATAAAATAGGTTGATTTATAGACCAGAAATAGACGTCTAAAATAGGTTGATTTTTTAGATCTAAAATAGGTTGATATATAGACCTAAAATAGACGCCTAGATTAGGTTGATTTATAGACCCTTAGGTTGATTTATAGACCTAACGTAGACGTTTAAAATAGGTTTATTTATAGATCTAAAATAGGTTGATTTATAGACCAGAAATAGACGTCTAAAATAGGTTGATTTTTAGATCTAAAATAGGTTGATATATAGACCTAAAATAGACGCCTAAATTAGGTTGATTTATAGACCCTTAGGTTGATTTATAGACCTAAAGTAGACGTTTAAAATAGGTTGATTTTTAGATCTAAAATAGGTTGATATATAGACCTAAAATAGACGCCTAAATTAGGTTGATTTATAGACCCTTAGGTTGATTTATAGACCTAAAGTAGACGTTTAAAATAGGTTTATTTATAGATCTAAAATAGGTTGATTTATAGACCTAAAATAAGTTGATTTATAGACCTAAAATAGTCAAAACTAAACTGTCGAGGTAGGGTCATTCAACAAAGTTTCCCAACCCTTATTAATTTGCAAAATCTTGATCTTGGCTCAATTTACTAGACGTTTAAAATAGGTTTATTTATAGATCTAAAATAGACCAGAAATAGACGTCTAAAATAGGTTGATTGTTAGATCTAAAATAGGTTGATATATAGACCTAAAATAGACACCTAAATTAGGTTGATTTATAGACCCTTAGGTTGATTTATAGACCTAAAGTAGACGTTTAAAATAGGTTTATTTATAGATCTAAAATAGGTTGATTTATAGACCAGAAATAGACGTCTAAAATAGGTTGATTTTTTAGATCTAAAATAGGTTGATATATAGACCTAAAATAGACGCCTAGATTAGGTTGATTTATAAACCCTTAGGTTGATTTATAGACCTAACGTAGACGTTTAAAATAGGTTTATCTATAGATCTAAAATAGGTTGATTTATAGACCAGAAATAGACGTCTAAAATAGGTTGATTTTTAGATCTAAAATAGGTTGATATATAGACCTAAAATAGACGCCTAAATTAGGTTGATTTATAGACCCTTAGGTTGATTTATAGACCTAAAGTAGACGTTTAAACTAGATATAAAATAGGTTGATTTATAGACCAGAAATAGACGTCTAAAATAGGTTGATTTTTTAGATCTAAACTAGGTTGATATATAGACCTAAAATAGACGCCTAGATTAGGTTGATTTATAGACCCTTAGGTTGATTTATAGACCTAACGTAGACGTTTAAAATAGGTTTATTTATAGATCTAAAATAGGTTGATTTATAGACCAGAAATAGACGTCTAAAATAGGTTGATTTTTAGATCTAAAATAGGTTGATATATAGACCTAAAATAGACGCCTAAATTAGGTTGATTTATAGACCCTTAGGTTGATTTATAGACCTAAAGTAGACGTTTAAAATAGGTTGATTTTTAGATCTAAAATAGGTTGATATATAGACCTAAAATAGACGCCTAAATTAGGTTGATTTATAGACCCTTAGGTTGATTTATAGACCTAAAGTAGACGTTTAAAATAGGTTTATTTATAGATCTAAAATAGGTTGATTTACAGACCTAAAATAAGTTGATTTATAGACCTAAAATAGTCAAAACTAAACTGTCGAGGTAGGGTCATTCAACAAAGTTTCCCAACCCTTATTAATTTGCAAAATCTTGATCTTGGCTCAATTTACTAGACGTTTAAAATAGGTTTATTTATAGATCTAAAATAGACCAGAAATAGACGTCTAAAATAGGTTGATTGTTAGATCTAAAATAGGTTGATATATAGACCTAAAATAGACACCTAAATTAGGTTGATTTATAGACCCTTAGGTTGATTTATAGACCTAAAGTAGACGTTTAAAATAGGTTTATTTATAGATCTAAAATAGGTTGATTTATAGACCAGAAATAGACGTCTAAAATAGGTTGATTTTTTAGATCTAAAATAGGTTGATATATAGACCTAAAATAGACGCCTAGATTAGGTTGATTTATAAACCCTTAGGTTGATTTATAGACCTAACGTAGACGTTTAAAATAGGTTTATCTATAGATCTAAAATAGGTTGATTTATAGACCAGAAATAGACGTCTAAAATAGGTTGATTTTTAGATCTAAAATAGGTTGATATATAGACCTAAAATAGACGCCTAAATTAGGTTGATTTATAGACCCTTAGGTTGATTTATAGACCTAAAGTAGACGTTTAAACTAGATCTAAAATAGGTTGATTTATAGACCAGAAATAGACGTCTAAAATAGGTTGATTTTTTAGATCTAAAATAGGTTGATATATAGACCTAAAATAGACGCCTAGATTAGGTTGATTTATAGACCCTTAGGTTGATTTATAGACCTAACGTAGACGTTTAAAATAGGTTTATTTATAGATCTAAAATAGGTTGATTTATAGACCAGAAATAGACGTCTAAAATAGGTTGATTTTTAGATCTAAAATAGGTTGATATATAGACCTAAAATAGACGCCTAAATTAGGTTGATTTATAGACCCTTAGGTTGATTTATAGACCTAAAGTAGACGTTTAAAATAGGTTGATTTTTAGATCTAAAATAGGTTGATATATAGACCTAATAGACGCCTAAATTAGGTTGATTTATAGACCCTTAGGTTGATTTATAGACCTAAAGTAGACGTTTAAAATAGGTTTATTTATAGATCTAAAATAGGTTGATTTACAGACCTAAAATAAGTTGATTTATAGACCTAAAATAGTCAAAACTAAACTGTCGAGGTAGGGTCATTCAACAAAGTTTCCCAACCCTTATTAATTTGCAAAATCTTGATCTTGGCTCAATTTACTAGACGTTTAAAATAGGTTTATTTATAGATCTAAAATAGACCAGAAATAGACGTCTAAAATAGGTTGATTTTTAGATCTAAAATAGGTTGATATATAGACCTAAAATAGACACCTAAATTAGGTTGATTTATAGACCCTTAGGTTGATTTATAGACCTAAAGTAGACGTTTAAAATAGGTTTATTTATAGATCTAAAATAGGTTGATTTATAGACCAGAAATAGACGTCTAAAATAGGTTGATTTTTTAGATCTAAAATAGGTTGATATATAGACCTAAAATAGACCCCTAGATTAGGTTGATTTATAGACCCTTAGGTTGATTTATAGACCTAACGTAGACGTTTAAAATAGGTTTATTTATAGATCTAAAATAGGTTGATTTATAGACCGGAAATAGACGTCTAAAATAGGTTGATTTTTAGATCTAAAATAGGTTGATATATAGACCTAAAATAGACGCCTAAATTAGGTTGATTTATAGACCCTTAGGTTGATTTATAGACCTAAAGTAGACGTTTAAAATAGGTTGATTTTTAGATCTAAAATAGGTTGATATATAGACCTAAAATAGACGCCTAAATTAGGTTGATTTATAGACCCTTAGGTTGATTTATAGACCTAAAGTAGACGTTTAAAATAGGTTTATTTATAGATCTAAAATAGGTTGATTTATAGACCTAAAATAAGTTGATTTATAGACCTAAAATAGTCAAAACTAAACTGTCGAGGTAGGGTCATTCAACAAAGTTTCCCAACCCTTATTAATTTGCAAAATCTTGATCTTGGCTCAATTTACTAGACGTTTAAAATAGGTTTATTTATAGATCTAAAATAGACCAGAAATAGACGTCTAAAATAGGTTGATTGTTAGATCTAAAATAGGTTGATATATAGACCTAAAATAGACACCTAAATTAGGTTGATTTATAGACCCTTAGGTTGATTTATAGACCTAAAGTAGACGTTTAAAATAGGTTTATTTATAGATCTAAAATAGGTTGATTTATAGACCAGAAATAGACGTCTAAAATAGGTTGATTTTTTAGATCTAAAATAGGTTGATATATAGACCTAAAATAGACCCCTAGATTAGGTTGATTTATAGACCCTTAGGTTGATTTATAGACCTAACGTAGACGTTTAAAATAGGTTTATTTATAGATCTAAAATAGGTTGATTTATAGACCAGAAATAGACGTCTAAAATAGGTTGATTTTTAGATCTAAAATAGGTTGATATATAGACCTAAAATAGACGCCTAAATTAGGTTGATTTATAGACCCTTAGGTTGATTTATAGACCTAAAGTAGACGTTTAAAATAGGTTGATTTTTAGATCTAAAATAGGTTGATATATAGACCTAAAATAGACGCCTAAATTAGGTTGATTTATAGACCCTTAGGTTGATTTATAGACCTAAAGTAGACGTTTAAAATAGGTTTATTTATAGATCTAAAATAGGTTGATTTATAGACCTAAAATAAGTTGATTTATAGACCTAAAATAGTCAAAACTAAACTGTCGAGGTAGGGTCATTCAACAAAGTTTCCCAACCCTTATTAATTTGCAAAATCTTGATCTTGGCTCAATTTACTAGACGTTTAAAATAGGTTTATTTATAGATCTAAAATAGACCAGAAATAGACGTCTAAAATAAGTTGATTGTTAGATCTAAAATAGGTTGATATATAGACCTAAAATAGACACCTAAATTAGGTTGATTTATAGACCCTTAGGTTGATTTATAGACCTAAAGTAGACGTTTAAAATAGGTTTATTTATAGATCTAAAATAGGTTGATTTATAGACCAGAAATAGACGTCTAAAATAGGTTGATTTTTTAGATCTAAAATAGGTTGATATATAGACCTAAAATAGACGCCTAGATTAGGTTGATTTATAAACCCTTAGGTTGATTTATAGACCTAACGTAGACGTTTAAAATAGGTTTATCTATAGATCTAAAATAGGTTGATTTATAGACCAGAAATAGACGTCTAAAATAGGTTGATTTTTAGATCTAAAATAGGTTGATATATAGACCTAAAATAGACGCCTAAATTAGGTTGATTTATAGACCCTTAGGTTGATTTATAGACCTAAAGTAGACGTTTAAACTAGATCTAAAATAGGTTGATTTATAGACCAGAAATAGACGTCTAAAATAGGTTGATTTTTTAGATCTAAAATAGGTTGATATATAGACCTAAAATAGACGCCTAGATTAGGTTGATTTATAGACCCTTAGGTTGATTTATAGACCTAACGTAGACGTTTAAAATAGGTTTATTTATAGATCTAAAATAGGTTGATTTATAGACCAGAAATAGACGTCTAAAATAGGTTGATTTTTAGATCTAAAATAGGTTGATATATAGACCTAAAATAGACGCCTAAATTAGGTTGATTTATAGACCCTTAGGTTGATTTATAGACCTAAAGTAGACGTTTAAAATAGGTTGATTTTTAGATCTAAAATAGGTTGATATATAGACCTAAAATAGACGCCTAAATTAGGTTGATTTATAGACCCTTAGGTTGATTTATAGACCTAAAGTAGACGTTTAAAATAGGTTTATTTATAGATCTAAAATAGGTTGATTTACAGACCTAAAATAAGTTGATTTATAGACCTAAAATAGTCAAAACTAAACTGTCGAGGTAGGGTCATTCAACAAAATTTCCCAACCCTTATTAATTTGCAAAATCTTGATCTTGGCTCAATTTACTAGACGTTTAAAATAGGTTTATTTATAGATCTAAAATAGACCAGAAATAGACGTCTAAAATAGGTTGATTTTTAGATCTAAAATAGGTTGATATATAGACCTAAAATAGACACCTAAATTAGGTTGATTTATAGACCCTTAGGTTGATTTATAGACCTAAAGTAGACGTTTAAAATAGGTTTATTTATAGATCTAAAATAGGTTGATTTATAGACCAGAAATAGACGTCTAAAATAGGTTGATTTTTTAGATCTAAAATAGGTTGATATATAGACCTAAAATAGACCCCTAGATTAGGTTGATTTATAGACCCTTAGGTTGATTTATAGACCTAACGTAGACGTTTAAAATAGGTTTATTTATAGATCTAAAATAGGTTGATTTATAGACCAGAAATAGACGTCTAAAATAGGTTGATTTTTAGATCTAAAATAGGTTGATATATAGACCTAAAATAGACGCCTAAATTAGGTTGATTTATAGACCCTTAGGTTGATTTATAGACCTAAAGTAGACGTTTAAAATAGGTTGATTTTTAGATCTAAAATAGGTTGATATATAGACCTAAAATAGACGCCTAAATTAGTTTGATTTATAGACCCTTAGGTTGATTTATAGACCTAAAGTAGACGTTTAAAATAGGTTTATTTATAGATCTAAAATAGGTTGATTTATAGACCTAAAATAAGTTGATTTATAGACCTAAAATAGTCAAAACTAAACTGTCGAAGTAGGGTCATTCAACAAAGTTTCCCAACCCTTATTAATTTGCAAAATCTTGATCTTGGCTCAATTTACTAGACGTTTAAAATAGGTTTATTTATAGATCTAAAATAGACCAGAAATAGACGTCTAAAATAGGTTGATTGTTAGATCTAAAATAGGTTGATATATAGACCTAAAATAGACACCTAAATTAGGTTGATTTATAGACCCTTAGGTTGATTTATAGACCTAAAGTAGACGTTTAAAATAGGTTTATTTATAGATCTAAAATAGGTTGATTTATAGACCAGAAATAGACGTCTAAAATAGGTTGATTTTTTAGATCTAAAATAGGTTGATATATAGACCTAAAATAGACGCCTAGATTAGGTTGATTTATAAACCCTTAGGTTGATTTATAGACCTAACGTAGACGTTTAAAATAGGTTTATCTATAGATCTAAAATAGGTTGATTTATAGACCAGAAATAGACGTCTAAAATAGGTTGATTTTTAGATCTAAAATAGGTTGATATATAGACCTAAAATAGACGCCTAAATTAGGTTGATTTATAGACCCTTAGGTTGATTTATAGACCTAAAGTAGACGTTTAAAATAGGTTGATTTTTAGATCTAAAATAGGTTGATATATAGACCTAAAATAGACGCCTAAATTAGGTTGATTTATAGACCCTTAGGTTGATTTATAGACCTAAAGTAGACGTTTAAAATAGATCTAAAATAGGTTGATTTATAGACCAGAAATAGACGTCTAAAATAGGTTGATTTTTAGATCTAAAATAGGTTGATATATAGACCTAAAATAGACGCCTAAATTAGGTTGATTTATAGACCCTTAGGTTGATTTATAGACCTAAAGTAGACGTTTAAAATAGGTTGATTTTTTAGATCTAAAATAGGTTGATATATAGACTTAAAATAGACGCCTAAATTAGGTTGATTTATAGACCCTTAGGTTGATTTATAGACCTAACGTAGACGTCTAAAATAGGTTGATTTTTAAACCAAAAATAGACGTCTAAAATAGGTTGATTTTTAAACCAAATCTAGACGTCTAAAATAGGTTGATTTTTAAACCAGAAATAGACGTCTAAAATAGGTTGATTTTTAGATCTAAAATAGGTTGATATATAGACCTAAAATGGACACCTGAATTAGGTTGATTTATAGACCCTTAGGTTGATTTATAGACCTAAAGTAGACGTTTAAAATAGGTTTATTTATAGATCTAAAATAGGTTGATTTTTTTAGATCTAAAATAGGTTGATATATAGACCTAAAATAGACGCCTAGATTAGGTTGATTTATAGACCCTTAGGTTGATTTATAGACCTAACGTAGACGTTTAAAATAGGTTTATTTATAGATCTAAAATAGGTTGATTTATAGACCAGAAATAGACGTCTAAAATAGGTTGATTTTTAGATCTAAAATAGGTTGATATATAGACCTAAAATAGACGCCTAAATTAGGTTGATTTATAGACCCTTAGGTTGATTTATAGACCTAAAGTAGACGTTTAAAATAGGTTTAAAATAGTTAAACATTAAACATGATCATATTTTGGAATTTTGAAGTCTGAACAAGCCGTAAGTTGTATAAATAATGCACAGAAGTTGTTTGGGTTTAACAAGCATATTGATCCGTACATGTGTATTGGTTATTCCTGTACCACTGATAAAGATAAAATTAAGTTGATTTTCAGACCAAAAATAGACGTTTAAAAAAGGTTGATTGTTAAACCAAAAATTGACTAAACAAGGTTGATTTTTAAACCAAAAATTGACTAAACAAGGTTGATTTTTAAACCAAAAATAGACGTCTGAAAAAGGTTGATTTTTAAACCAAAAATAGACGTCTAAAATAGGTTGATTTTTAAACCAAAAATAGACGTCTAAAATAGGTTGATTTTTAGACCAAAAATAGACGTCTAAAATAGGTTGATTTTTAAACCAAAAATAGACGTGTAAAAAAGGTTGATTTTTAAACCAAAACTAGACGTCTAAAATAGGTTAATTTTTTTAACCAGAAATAGACGTCTAAAATAGGTTAATTTTTTTAACCAGAAATAGACGTCTAAAATAGGTTGATTTTTAGATCTAAAATAGGTTGATATATAGACCTAAAATAGACACCTAAATTAGCTTGATTTATAGACCTTTAGGTTGATTTATAGACCTATAGTAGACGTTTAAAATAGGTTTATTTATAGATCTAAAATAGGTTGATTTATAGACCAGAAATAGACGTCTAAAATAGGTTGATTTTTTAGATCTAAAATAGGTTGATATATAGACCTAAAATAGACGCCTAGATTAGGTTGATTTATAGACCCTTAGGTTGATTTATAGACCTAACGTAGACGTCTAAAATAGGTTGATTTTTAGATCTAAAATAGGTTGATTTATAGACCAGAAATAGACGTCTAAAATAGGTTGATTTTTAGATCTAAAATAGGTTGATATATAGACCTAAAATAGACGCCTAAATTAGGTTGATTTATAGACCCTTAGGTTGATTTATAGACCTAAAGTAGACGTTTAAACTAGATATAAAATAGGTTGATTTATAGACCAGAAATAGACGTCTAAAATAGGTTGATTTTTTAGATCTAAAATAGGTTGATATATAGACCTAAAATAGACGCCTAGATTAGGTTGATTTATAGACCCTTAGGTTGATTTATAGACCTAACGTAGACGTTTAAAATAGGTTTATTTATAGATCTAAAATAGGTTGATTTATAGACCAGAAATAGACGTCTAAAATAGGTTTATTTTTAGATCTAAAATAGGTTGATATATAGACCTAAAATAGACGCCTAAATTAGGTTGATTTATAGACCCTTAGGTTGATTTATAGACCTAAAGTAGACGTTTAAAATAGGTTGATTTTTAGATCTAAAATAGGTTGATATATAGACCTAAAATAGACGCCTAAATAAGGTTGATTTATAGACCCTTAGGTTGATTTATAGACCTAAAGTAGACGTTTAAAATAGGTTTATTTATAGATCTAAAATAGGTTGATTTACAGACCTAAAATAAGTTGATTTATAGACCTAAAATAGTCAAAACTAAACTGTCGAGGTAGGGTCATTCAACAAAGTTTCCCAACCCTTATTAATTTGCAAAATCTTGATCTTGGCTCAATTTACTAGACGTTTAAAATAGGTTTATTTATAGATCTAAAATAGACCAGAAATAGACGTCTAAAATAGGTTGATTTTTAGATCTAAAATAGGTTGATATATAGACCTAAAATAGACACCTAAATTAGGTTGATTTATAGACCCTTAGGTTGATTTATAGACCTAAAGTAGACGTTTAAAATAGGTTTATTTATAGATCTAAAATAGGTTGATTTATAGACCAGAAATAGACGTCTAAAATAGGTTGATTTTTTAGATCTAAAATAGGTTGATATATAGACCTAAAATAGACCCCTAGATTAGGTTGATTTATAGACCCTTAGGTTGATTTATAGACCTAACGTAGACGTTTAAAATAGGTTTATTTATAGATCTAAAATAGGTTGATTTATAGACCAGAAATAGACGTCTAAAATAGGTTGATTTATAGACCCTTAGGTTGATTTATAGACCTAAAGTAGACGTTTAAAATAGGTTTATTTATAGATCTAAAATAGGTTGATTTATAGACCAGAAATAGACGTCTAAAATAGGTTGATTTTTAGATCTAAAATAGGTTGATATATAGACCTAAAATAGACGCCTAAATTAGGTTGATTTATAGACCCTTAGGTTGATTTATAGACCTAAAGTAGACGTTTAAAATAGGTTGATTTTTAGATCTAAAATAGGTTGATATATAGACCTAAAATAGACGCCTAAATTAGGTTGATTTATAGACCCTTAGGTTGATTTATAGACCTAAAGTAGACGTTTAAAATAGGTTTATTTATAGATCTAAAATAGGTTGATTTACAGACCTAAAATAAGTTGATTTATAGACCTAAAATAGTCAAAACTAAACTGTCGAGGTAGGGTCATTCAACAAAGTTTCCCAACCCTTATTAATTTGCAAAATCTTGATCTTGGCTCAATTTACTAGACGTTTAAAATAGGTTTATTTATAGATCTAAAATAGACCAGAAATAGACGTCTAAAATAGGTTGATTTTTAGATCTAAAATAGGTTGATATATAGACCTAAAATAGACACCTAAATTAGGTTGATTTATAGACCCTTAGGTTGATTTATAGACCTAAAGTAGACGTTTAAAATAGGTTTATTTATAGATCTAAAATAGGTTGATTTATAGACCAGAAATAGACGTCTAAAATAGGTTGATTTTTTAGATCTAAAATAGGTTGATATATAGACCTAAAATAGACCCCTAGATTAGGTTGATTTATAGACCCTTAGGTTGATTTATAGACCTAACGTAGACGTTTAAAATAGGTTTATTTATAGATCTAAAATAGGTTGATTTATAGACCAGAAATAGACGTCTAAAATAGGTTGATTTTTAGATCTAAAATAGGTTGATATATAGACCTAAAATAGACGCCTAAATTAGGTTGATTTATAGACCCTTAGGTTGATTTATAGACCTAAAGTAGACGTTTAAAATAGGTTGATTTTTAGATCTAAAATAGGTTGATATATAGACCTAAAATAGACGCCTAAATTAGTTTGATTTATAGACCCTTAGGTTGATTTATAGACCTAAAGTAGACGTTTAAAATAGGTTTATTTATAGATCTAAAATAGGTTGATTTATAGACCTAAAATAAGTTGATTTATAGACCTAAAATAGTCAAAACTAAACTGTCGAAGTAGGGTCATTCAACAAAGTTTCCCAACCCTTATTAATTTGCAAAATCTTGATCTTGGCTCAATTTACTAGACGTTTAAAATAGGTTTATTTATAGATCTAAAATAGACCAGAAATAGACGTCTAAAATAGGTTGATTGTTAGATCTAAAATAGGTTGATATATAGACCTAAAATAGACACCTAAATTAGGTTGATTTATAGACCCTTAGGTTGATTTATAGACCTAAAGTAGACGTTTAAAATAGGTTTATTTATAGATCTAAAATAGGTTGATTTATAGACCAGAAATAGACGTCTAAAATAGGTTGATTTTTTAGATCTAAAATAGGTTGATATATAGACCTAAAATAGACGCCTAGATTAGGTTGATTTATAAACCCTTAGGTTGATTTATAGACCTAACGTAGACGTTTAAAATAGGTTTATCTATAGATCTAAAATAGGTTGATTTATAGACCAGAAATAGACGTCTAAAATAGGTTGATTTTTAGATCTAAAATAGGTTGATATATAGACCTAAAATAGACGCCTAAATTAGGTTGATTTATAGACCCTTAGGTTGATTTATAGACCTAAAGTAGACGTTTAAAATAGGTTGATTTTTAGATCTAAAATAGGTTGATATATAGACCTAAAATAGACGCCTAAATTAGGTTGATTTATAGACCCTTAGGTTGATTTATAGACCTAAAGTAGACGTTTAAAATAGATCTAAAATAGGTTGATTTATAGACCAGAAATAGACGTCTAAAATAGGTTGATTTTTAGATCTAAAATAGGTTGATATATAGACCTAAAATAGACGCCTAAATTAGGTTGATTTATAGACCCTTAGGTTGATTTATAGACCTAAAGTAGACGTTTAAAATAGGTTGATTTTTTAGATCTAAAATAGGTTGATATATAGACTTAAAATAGACGCCTAAATTAGGTTGATTTATAGACCCTTAGGTTGATTTATAGACCTAACGTAGACGTCTAAAATAGGTTGATTTTTAAACCAAAAATAGACGTCTAAAATAGGTTGATTTTTAAACCAAATCTAGACGTCTAAAATAGGTTGATTTTTAAACCAGAAATAGACGTCTAAAATAGGTTGATTTTTAGATCTAAAATAGGTTGATATATAGACCTAAAATGGACACCTGAATTAGGTTGATTTATAGACCCTTAGGTTGATTTATAGACCTAAAGTAGACGTTTAAAATAGGTTTATTTATAGATCTAAAATAGGTTGATTTTTTTAGATCTAAAATAGGTTGATATATAGACCTAAAATAGACGCCTAGATTAGGTTGATTTATAGACCCTTAGGTTGATTTATAGACCTAACGTAGACGTTTAAAATAGGTTTATTTATAGATCTAAAATAGGTTGATTTATAGACCAGAAATAGACGTCTAAAATAGGTTGATTTTTAGATCTAAAATAGGTTGATATATAGACCTAAAATAGACGCCTAAATTAGGTTGATTTATAGACCCTTAGGTTGATTTATAGACCTAAAGTAGACGTTTAAAATAGGTTTAAAATAGTTAAACATTAAACATGATCATATTTTGGAATTTTGAAGTCTGAACAAGCCGTAAGTTGTATAAATAATGCACAGAAGTTGTTTGGGTTTAACAAGCATATTGATCCGTACATGTGTATTGGTTATTCCTGTACCACTGATAAAGATAAAATTAAGTTGATTTTCAGACCAAAAATAGACGTTTAAAAAAGGTTGATTGTTAAACCAAAAATTGACTAAACAAGGTTGATTTTTAAACCAAAAATTGACTAAACAAGGTTGATTTTTAAACCAAAAATAGACGTCTGAAAAAGGTTGATTTTTAAACCAAAAATAGACGTCTAAAATAGGTTGATTTTTAAACCAAAAATAGACGTCTAAAATAGGTTGATTTTTAGACCAAAAATAGACGTCTAAAATAGGTTGATTTTTAAACCAAAAATAGACGTGTAAAAAAGGTTGATTTTTAAACCAAAACTAGACGTCTAAAATAGGTTAATTTTTTTAACCAGAAATAGACGTCTAAAATAGGTTAATTTTTTTAACCAGAAATAGACGTCTAAAATAGGTTGATTTTTAGATCTAAAATAGGTTGATATATAGACCTAAAATAGACACCTAAATTAGCTTGATTTATAGACCTTTAGGTTGATTTATAGACCTATAGTAGACGTTTAAAATAGGTTTATTTATAAATCTAAAATAGGTTGATTTATAGACCAGAAATAGACGTCTAAAATAGGTTGATTTTTTAGATCTAAAATAGGTTGATATATAGACCTAAAATAGACGCCTAGATTAGGTTGATTTATAGACCCTTAGGTTGATTTATAGACCTAACGTAGACGTCTAAAATAGGTTGATTTTTAGATCTAAAATAGGTTGATTTATAGACCAGAAATAGACGTCTAAAATAGGTTGATTTTTAGATCTAAAATAGGTTGATATATAGACCTAAAATAGACGCCTAAATTAGGTTGATTTATAGACCCTTAGGTTGATTTATAGACCTAAAGTAGACGTTTAAACTAGATATAAAATAGGTTGATTTATAGACCAGAAATAGACGTCTAAAATAGGTTGATTTTTTAGATCTAAAATAGGTTGATATATAGACCTAAAATAGACGCCTAGATTAGGTTGATTTATAGACCCTTAGGTTGATTTATAGACCTAACGTAGACGTTTAAAATAGGTTTATTTATAGATCTAAAATAGGTTGATTTATAGACCAGAAATAGACGTCTAAAATAGGTTTATTTTTAGATCTAAAATAGGTTGATATATAGACCTAAAATAGACGCCTAAATTAGGTTGATTTATAGACCCTTAGGTTGATTTATAGACCTAAAGTAGACGTTTAAAATAGGTTGATTTTTAGATCTAAAATAGGTTGATATATAGACCTAAAATAGACGCCTAAATAAGGTTGATTTATAGACCCTTAGGTTGATTTATAGACCTAAAGTAGACGTTTAAAATAGGTTTATTTATAGATCTAAAATAGGTTGATTTACAGACCTAAAATAAGTTGATTTATAGACCTAAAATAGTCAAAACTAAACTGTCGAGGTAGGGTCATTCAACAAAGTTTCCCAACCCTTATTAATTTGCAAAATCTTGATCTTGGCTCAATTTACTAGACGTTTAAAATAGGTTTATTTATAGATCTAAAATAGACCAGAAATAGACGTCTAAAATAGGTTGATTTTTAGATCTAAAATAGGTTGATATATAGACCTAAAATAGACACCTAAATTAGGTTGATTTATAGACCCTTAGGTTGATTTATAGACCTAAAGTAGACGTTTAAAATAGGTTTATTTATAGATCTAAAATAGGTTGATTTATAGACCAGAAATAGACGTCTAAAATAGGTTGATTTTTTAGATCTAAAATAGGTTGATATATAGACCTAAAATAGACCCCTAGATTAGGTTGATTTATAGACCCTTAGGTTGATTTATAGACCTAACGTAGACGTTTAAAATAGGTTTATTTATAGATCTAAAATAGGTTGATTTATAGACCAGAAATAGACGTCTAAAATAGGTTGATTTATAGACCCTTAGGTTGATTTATAGACCTAAAGTAGACGTTTAAAATAGGTTTATTTATAGATCTAAAATAGGTTGATTTATAGACCAGAAATAGACGTCTAAAATAGGTTGATTTTTAGATCTAAAATAGGTTGATATATAGACCTAAAATAGACGCCTAAATTAGGTTGATTTATAGACCCTTAGGTTGATTTATAGACCTAAAGTAGACGTTTAAAATAGGTTGATTTTTAGATCTAAAATAGGTTGATATATAGACCTAAAATAGACGCCTAAATTAGGTTGATTTATAGACCCTTAGGTTGATTTATAGACCTAAAGTAGACGTTTAAAATAGGTTTATTTATAGATCTAAAATAGGTTGATTTATAGACCTAAAATAAGTTGATTTATAGACCTAAAATAGTCAAAACTAAACTGTCGAGGTAGGGTCATTCAACAAAGTTTCCCAACCCTTATTAATTTGCAAAATCTTGATCTTGGCTCAATTTACTAGACGTTTAAAATAGGTTTATTTATAGATCTAAAATAGACCAGAAATAGACGTCTAAAATAGGTTGATTGTTAGATCTAAAATAGGTTGATATATAGACCTAAAATAGACACCTAAATTAGGTTGATTTATAGACCCTTAGGTTGATTTATAGACCTAAAGTAGACGTTTAAAATAGGTTTTTTTATAGATCTAAAATAGGTTGATTTATAGACCAGAAATAGACGTCTAAAATAGGTTGATTTTTAGATCTAAAATAGGTTGATATATAGACCTAAAATAGACGCCTAAATTAGGTTGATTTATAGACCCTTAGGTTGATTTATAGACCTAAAGTAGACGTTTAAACTAGATATAAAATAGGTTGATTTATAGACCAGAAATAGACGTCTAAAATACGTTGATTTTTTAGATCTAAAATATGTTGATATATAGACCTAAAATAGACGCCTAGATTAGGTTGATTTATAGACCCTTAGGTTGATTTATAGACCTAACGTAGACGTTTAAAATAGGTTTATTTATAGATCTAAAATAGGTTGATTTATAGACCAGAAATAGACGTCTAAAATAGGTTGATTTTTAGATCTAAAATAGGTTGATATATAGACCTAAAATAGACGCCTAAATTAGGTTGATTTATAGACCCTTAGGTTGATTTATAGACCTAAAGTAGACGTTTAAAATAGGTTGATTTTTAGATCTAAAATAGGTTGAT
Organism: Syngnathus typhle; assembly: GCF_033458585.1. Lineage (NCBI taxonomy): Eukaryota > Metazoa > Chordata > Actinopteri > Syngnathiformes > Syngnathidae > Syngnathus > Syngnathus typhle. The sequence continues at coordinate 24,194 of NW_026872150.1, forward strand.
ATATAGACCTAAAATAGACGCCTAAATTAGGTTGATTTATAGACCCTTAGGTTGATTTATAGACCTAAAGTAGACGTTTAAAATAGGTTTATTTATAGATCTAAAATAGGTTGATTTACAGACCTAAAATAAGTTGATTTATAGACCTAAAATAGTCAAAACTAAACTGTCGAGGTAGGGTCATTCAACAAAGTTTCCCAACCCTTATTAATTTGCAAAATCTTGATCTTGGCTCAATTTACTAGACGTTTAAAATAGGTTTATTTATAGATCTAAAATAGACCAGAAATAGACGTCTAAAATAGGTTGATTTTTAGATCTAAAATAGGTTGATATATAGACCTAAAATAGACACCTAAATTAGGTTGATTTATAGACCCTTAGGTTGATTTATAGACCTAAAGTAGACGTTTAAAATAGGTTTATTTATAGATCTAAAATAGGTTGATTTATAGACCAGAAATAGACGTCTAAAATAGGTTGATTTTTTAGATCTAAAATAGGTTGATATATAGACCTAAAATAGACCCCTAGATTAGGTTGATTTATAGACCCTTAGGTTGATTTATAGACCTAACGTAGACGTTTAAAATAGGTTTATTTATAGATCTAAAATAGGTTGATTTATAGACCAGAAATAGACGTCTAAAATAGGTTGATTTTTAGATCTAAAATAGGTTGATATATAGACCTAAAATAGACGCCTAAATTAGGTTGATTTATAGACCCTTAGGTTGATTTATAGACCTAAAGTAGACGTTTAAAATAGGTTGATTTTTAGATCTAAAATAGGTTGATATATAGACCTAAAATAGACGCCTAAATTAGGTTGATTTATAGACCCTTAGGTTGATTTATAGACCTAAAGTAGACGTTTAAAATAGGTTTATTTATAGATCTAAAATAGGTTGATTTATAGACCTAAAATAAGTTGATTTATAGACCTAAAATAGTCAAAACTAAACTGTCGAGGTAGGGTCATTCAACAAAGTTTCCCAACCCTTATTAATTTGCAAAATCTTGATCTTGGCTCAATTTACTAGACGTTTAAAATAGGTTTATTTATAGATCTAAAATAGACCAGAAATAGACGTCTAAAATAGGTTGATTGTTAGATCTAAAATAGGTTGATATATAGACCTAAAATAGACACCTAAATTAGGTTGATTTATAGACCCTTAGGTTGATTTATAGACCTAAAGTAGACGTTTAAAATAGGTTTATTTATAGATCTAAAATAGGTTGATTTATAGACCAGAAATAGACGTCTAAAATAGGTTGATTTTTAGATCTAAAATAGGTTGATATATAGACCTAAAATAGACGCCTAAATTAGGTTGATTTATAGACCTAACGTAGACGTTTAAAATAGGTTTATCTATAGATCTAAAATAGGTTGATTTATAGACCAGAAATAGACGTCTAAAATAGGTTGATTTTTAGATCTAAAATAGGTTGATATATAGACCTAAAATAGACGCCTAAATTAGGTTGATTTATAGACCCTTAGGTTGATTTATAGACCTAAAGTAGACGTTTAAACTAGATCTAAAATAGGTTGATTTATAGACCAGAAATAGACGTCTAAAATAGGTTGATTTTTTAGATCTAAAATAGGTTGATATATAGACCTAAAATAGACGCCTAGATTAGGTTGATTTATAGACCCTTAGGTTGATTTATAGACCTAACGTAGACGTTTAAAATAGGTTTATTTATAGATCTAAAATAGGTTGATTTATAGACCAGAAATAGACGTCTAAAATAGGTTGATTTTTAGATCTAAAATAGGTTGATATATAGACCTAAAATAGACGCCTAAATTAGGTTGATTTATAGACCCTTAGGTTGATTTATAGACCTAAAGTAGACGTTTAAAATAGGTTGATTTTTAGATCTAAAATAGGTTGATATATAGACCTAAAATAGACGCCTAAATTAGGTTGATTTATAGACCCTTAGGTTGATTTATAGACCTAAAGTAGACGTTTAAAATAGGTTCATTTATAGATCTAAAATAGGTTGATTTATAGACCTAAAATAAGTTGATTTATAGACCTAAAATAGTCAAAACTAAACTGTCGCGGTAGGGTCATTGAACAAAGTTTCCCAACCCTTATTAATTTGCAAAATCTTGATCTTGGCTCAATTTACCAAACGTTTAAAATAGGTTTATTTATAGATCTAAAATAGACCAGAAATAGACGTCTAAAATAGGTTGATTGTTAGATCTAAAATAGGTTGATATATAGACCTAAAATAGACACCTAAATTAGGTTGATTTATAGACCCTTAGGTTGATTTATAGACCTAAAGTAGACGTTTAAAATAGGTTTATTTATAGATCTAAAATAGGTTGATTTATAGACCAGAAATAGACGTCTAAAATAGGTTGATTTTTTAGATCTAAAATAGGTTGATATACAGACCTAAAATAGACGCCTAGATTAGGTTGATTTATAGACCCTTAGGTTGATTTATAGACCTAACGTAGACGTTTAAAATAGGTTTATTTATAGATCTAAAATAGATTGATTTATAGACCAGAAATAGACGTCTAAAATAGGTTGATTTTTAGATCTAAAATAGGTTGATATATAGACCTAAAATAGACGCCTAAATTAGGTTGATTTATAGACCCTTAGGTTGATTTATAGACCTAAAGTAGACGTTTAAAATAGGTTGATTTTTAGATCTAAAATAGGTTGATATATAGACCTAAAATAGACGCCTAAATTAGGTTGATTTATAGACCCTTAGGTTGATTTATAGACCTAAAGTAGACGTTTAAAATAGGTTTATTTATAGATCTAAAATAGGTTGATTTATAGACCTAAAATAAGTTGATTTATAGACCTAAAATAGTCAAAACTAAACTGTCGAGGTAGGGTCATTCAACAAAGTTTCCCAACCCTTATTAATTTGCAAAATCTTGATCTTGGCTCAATTTACTAGACGTTTAAAATAGGTTTATTTATAGATCTAAAATAGACCAGAAATAGACGTCTAAAATAGGTTGATTGTTAGATCTAAAATAGGTTGATATATAGACCTAAAATAGACACCTAAATTAGGTTGATTTATAGACCCTTAGGTTGATTTATAGACCTAAAGTAGACGTTTAAAATAGGTTTATTTATAGATCTAAAATAGGTTGATTTATAGACCAGAAATAGACGTCTAAAATAGGTTGATTTTTTAGATCTAAAATAGGTTGATATATAGACCTAAAATAGACGCCTAGATTAGGTTGATTTATAAACCCTTAGGTTGATTTATAGACCTAACGTAGACGTTTAAAATAGGTTTATCTATAGATCTAAAATAGGTTGATTTATAGACCAGAAATAGACGTCTAAAATAGGTTGATTTTTAGATCTAAAATAGGTTGATATATAGACCTAAAATAGACGCCTAAATTAGGTTGATTTATAGACCCTTAGGTTGATTTATAGACCTAAAGTAGACGTTTAAACTAGATCTAAAATAGGTTGATTTATAGACCAGAAATAGACGTCTAAAATAGGTTGATTTTTTAGATCTAAAATAGGTTGATATATAGACCTAAAATAGACGCCTAGATTAGGTTGATGTATAGACCCTTAGGTTGATTTATAGACCTAACGTAGACGTTTAAAATAGGTTTATTTATAGATCTAAAATAGGTTGATTTATAGACCAGAAATAGACGTCTAAAATAGGTTGATTTTTAGATCTAAAATAGGTTGATATATAGACCTAAAATAGACGCCTAAATTAGGTTGATTTATAGACCCTTAGGTTGATTTATAGACCTAAAGTAGACGTTTAAAATAGGTTGATTTTTAGATCTAAAATAGGTTGATATATAGACCTAAAATAGACGCCTAAATTAGGTTGATTTATAGACCCTTAGGTTGATTTATAGACCTAAAGTAGACGTTTAAAATAGGTTTATTTATAGATCTAAAATAGGTTGATTTACAGACCTAAAATAAGTTGATTTATAGACCTAAAATAGTCAAAACTAAACTGTCGAGGTAGGGTCATTCAACAAAGTTTCCCAACCCTTATTAATTTGCAAAATCTTGATCTTGGCTCAATTTACTAGACGTTTAAAATAGGTTTATTTATAGATCTAAAATAGACCAGAAATAGACGTCTAAAATAGGTTGATTTTTAGATCTAAAATAGGTTGATATATAGACCTAAAATAGACACCTAAATTAGGTTGATTTATAGACCCTTAGGTTGATTTATAGACCTAAAGTAGACGTTTAAAATAGGTTTATTTATAGATCTAAAATAGGTTGATTTATAGACCAGAAATAGACGTCTAAAATAGGTTGATTTTTTAGATCTAAAATAGGTTGATATATAGACCTAAAATAGACCCCTAGATTAGGTTGATTTATAGACCCTTAGGTTGATTTATAGACCTAACGTAGACGTTTAAAATAGGTTTATTTATAGATCTAAAATAGGTTGATTTATAGACCGGAAATAGACGTCTAAAATAGGTTGATTTTTAGATCTAAAATAGGTTGATATATAGACCTAAAATAGACGCCTAAATTAGGTTGATTTATAGACCCTTAGGTTGATTTATAGACCTAAAGTAGACGTTTAAAATAGGTTGATTTTTAGATCTAAAATAGGTTGATATATAGACCTAAAATAGACGCCTAAATTAGGTTGATTTATAGACCCTTAGGTTGATTTATAGACCTAAAGTAGACGTTTAAAATAGGTTTATTTATAGATCTAAAATAGGTTGATTTATAGACCTAAAATAAGTTGATTTATAGACCTAAAATAGTCAAAACTAAACTGTCGAGGTAGGGTCATTTAACAAAGTTTCCCAACCCTTATTAATTTGCAAAATCTTGATCTTGGCTCAATTTACTAGACGTTTAAAATAGGTTTATTTATAGATCTAAAATAGACCAGAAATAGACGTCTAAAATAGGTTGATTGTTAGATCTAAAATAGGTTGATATATAGACCTAAAATAGACACCTAAATTAGGTTGATTTATAGACCCTTAGGTTGATTTATAGACCTAAAGTAGACGTTTAAAATAGGTTTATTTATAGATCTAAAATAGGTTGATTTATAGACCAGAAATAGACGTCTAAAATAGGTTGATTTTTTAGATCTAAAATAGGTTGATATATAGACCTAAAATAGACGCCTAGATTAGGTTGATTTATAAACCCTTAGGTTGATTTATAGACCTAACGTAGACGTTTAAAATAGGTTTATCTATAGATCTAAAATAGGTTGATTTATAGACCAGAAATAGACGTCTAAAATAGGTTGATTTTTAGATCTAAAATAGGTTGATATATAGACCTAAAATAGACGCCTAAATTAGGTTGATTTATAGACCCTTAGGTTGATTTATAGACCTAAAGTAGACGTTTAAACTAGATCTAAAATAGGTTGATTTATAGACCAGAAATAGACGTCTAAAATAGGTTGATTTTTTAGATCTAAAATAGGTTGATATGTAGACCTAAAATAGACGCCTAGATTAGGTTGATTTATAGACCCTTAGGTTGATTTATAGACCTAACGTAGACGTTTAAAATAGGTTTATTTATAGATCTAAAATAGGTTGATTTATAGACCAGAAATAGACGTCTAAAATAGGTTGATTTTTAGATCTAAAATAGGTTGATATATAGACCTAAAATAGACGCCTAAATTAGGTTGATTTATAGACCCTTAGGTTGATTTATAGACCTAAAGTAGACGTTTAAAATAGGTTGATTTTTAGATCTAAAATAGGTTGATATATAGACCTAAAATAGACGCCTAAATTAGGTTGATTTATAGACCCTTAGGTTGATTTATAGACCTAAAGTAGACGTTTAAAATAGGTTTATTTATAGATCTAAAATAGGTTGATTTACAGACCTAAAATAAGTTGATTTATAGACCTAAAATAGTCAAAACTAAACTGTCGAGGTAGGGTCATTCAACAAAGTTTCCCAACCCTTATTAATTTGCAAAATCTTGATCTTGGCTCAATTTACTAGACGTTTAAAATAGGTTTATTTATAGATCTAAAATAGACCAGAAATAGAAGTCTAAAATAGGTTGATTTTTAGATCTAAAATAGGTTGATATATAGACCTAAAATAGACACCTAAATTAGGTTGATTTATAGACCCTTAGGTTGATTTATAGACCTAAAGTAGACGTTTAAAATAGGTTTATTTATAGATCTAAGATAGGTTGATTTATAGACCAGAAATAGACGTCTAAAATAGGTTGATTTTTTAGATCTAAAATAGGTTGATATATAGACCTAAAATAGACCCCTAGATTAGGTTGATTTATAGACCCTTAGGTTGATTTATAGACCTAACGTAGACGTTTAAAATAGGTTTATTTATAGATCTAAAATAGGTTGATTTATAGACCGGAAATAGACGTCTAAAATAGGTTGATTTTTAGATCTAAAATAGGTTGATATATAGACCTAAAATAGACGCCTAAATTAGGTTGATTTATAGACCCTTAGGTTGATTTATAGACCTAAAGTAGACGTTTAAAATAGGTTGATTTTTAGATCTAAAATAGGTTGATATATAGACCTAAAATAGACGCCTAAATTAGGTTGATTTATAGACCCTTAGGTTGATTTATAGACCTAAAGTAGACGTTTAAACTAGATCTAAAATAGGTTGATTTATAGACCAGAAATAGACGTCTAAAATAGGTTGATTTTTTAGATCTAAAATAGGTTGATATATAGACCTAAAATAGACGCCTAGATTAGGTTGATTTATAGACCCTTAGGTTGATTTATAGACCTAACGTAGACGTTTAAAATAGGTTTATTTATAGATCTAAAATAGGTTGATTTATAGACCAGAAATAGACGTCTAAAATAGGTTGATTTTTAGATCTAAAATAGGTTGATATATAGACCTAAAATAGACGCCTAAATTAGGTTGATTTATAGACCCTTAGGTTGATTTATAGACCTAAAGTAGACGTTTAAAATAGGTTGATTTTTAGATCTAAAATAGGTTGATATATAGACCTAAAATAGACGCCTAAATTAGGTTGATTTATAGACCCTTAGGTTGATTTATAGACCTAAAGTAGACGTTTAAAATAGGTTTATTTATAGATCTAAAATAGGTTGATTTACAGACCTAAAATAAGTTGATTTATAGACCTAAAATAGTCGAAACTAAACTGTCGAGGTAGGGTCATTCAACAAAGTTTCCCAACCCTTATTAATTTGCAAAATCTTGATCTTGGCTCAATTTACTAGACGTTTAAAATAGGTTTATTTATAGATCTAAAATAGGTTGATTTATAGACCTAAAATAGACGCCTAAATTAGGTTGATTTATAGACCCTTAGGTTGATTTATAGACCTAAAGTAGACGTTTAAAATAGGTTTATTTATAGATCTAAAATAGGTTGATTTACAGACCTAAAATAAGTTGATTTATAGACCTAAAATAGTCAAAACTAAACTGTCGAGGTAGGGTCATTCAACAAAGTTTCCCAACCCTTATTAATTTGCAAAATCTTGATCTTGGCTCAATTTACTAGACGTTTAAAATAGGTTTATTTATAGATCTAAAATAGGTTGATATATAGACCTAAAATAGACGCCTAAATTAGGTTGATTTATAGACCCTTAGGTTGATTTATAGACCTAAAGTAGACGTTTAAAATAGGTTTATTTATAGATCTAAAATAGGTTGATTTATAGACCTAAAATAAGTTGATTTATAGACCTAAAATAGTCAAAACTAAACTGTCGAGGTAGGGTCATTCAACAAAGTTTCCCAACCCTTATTAATTTGCAAAATCTTGATCTTGGCTCAATTTACTAGACGTTTAAAATAGGTTTATTTATAGATCTAAAATAGACCAGAAATAGACGTCTAAAATAGGTTGATTGTTAGATCTAAAATAGGTTGATATATAGACCTAAAATAGACACCTAAATTAGGTTGATTTATAGACCCTTAGGTTGATTTATAGACCTAAAGTAGACGTTTAAAATAGGTTTATTTATAGATCTAAAATAGGTTGATTTATAGACCAGAAATAGACGTCTAAAATAGGTTGATTTTTTAGATCTAAAATAGGTTGATATATAGACCTAAAATAGACACCTAGATTAGGTTGATTTATAGACCCTTAGGTTGATTTATAGACCTAACGTAGATGTTTAAAATAGGTTTATTTATAGATCTAAAATAGGTTGATTTATAGACCAGAAATAGACGTCTAAAATAGGTTGATTTTTAGATCTAAAATAGGTTGATATATAGACCTAAAATAGACGCCTAAATTAGGTTGATTTATAGACCCTTAGGTTGATTTATAGACCTAAAGTAGACGTTTAAAATAGGTTTATTTATAGATCTAAAATAGGTTGATTTATAGACCTAAAATAAGTTGATTTATAGACCTAAAATAGTCAAAACTAAACTGTCGAGGTAGGGTCATTCAACAAAGTTTCCCAACCCTTATTAATTTGCAAAATCTTGATCTTGGCTCAATTTACTAGACGTTTAAAATAGGTTTATTTATAGATCTAAAATAGACCAGAAATAGACGTCTAAAATAGGTTGATTTTTATATCTAAAATAAGTTGATATATAGACCTAAAATAGACGCCTAAATTAGGTTGATTTATAGACCCTTAGGTTGATTTATAGACCTAAAGTAGACGTTTAAAATAGGTTTATTTATAGATCTAAAATAGACCAGAAATAGACGTCTAAAATAGGTTGATTTTTAGATCTAAAATAGGTTGATATATAGACCTAAAATAGACGCCTAAATTAGGTTAATTTATAGACCCTTAGGTTGATTTATAGACCTAAAGTAGACGTTTAAAATAGGTTGATTTTTAGATCTAAAATAGGTTGATATATAGACCTAAAATAGACGCCTAAATTAGGTTGATTTATAGACCCTTAGGTTGATTTATAGACCTAAAGTAGACGTTTAAAATAGGTTTAAAATAGTTAAACATTAAATATGATCATATTTTGGAATTTTGAAGTCTGAACAAGCCGTAAATTGTATAAATAATGCACAGAAGTTGTTTGGGTTTAACAAGCATATTGATCCGTACATGTGAATTGGTTATTCCTGTACCACTGATGAAGATAAAATTAAGTTGATTTTCAGACCAAAATTAGACGTTTAAAAAAGGTTGATTTTTAAACCAAAAATTCACTAAACAAGGTTGATTATTAAACCAAACATAGATGTATTAAATAGGTTGAATTTTAAACCAAAAATAGACGTCTAAAAAAGGTTGATTTTTAAACAAAAAATAGACGTCTAAAATAGGTTAATTTTTAAACCAAAAATAGACGTCTAAAAAAGGTTGATTTTTAAACAAAAAATAGACGTCTAAAATAGGTTGATTTTTAAACCAGAAATAGACGTCTAAAATAGGTTGATTTTTAGATCTAAAATAGGTTGATACATAGACCTAAAATGGACACCTAAATTAGGTTGATTTATAGACCCTTAGGTTGATTTATAGACCTAAAGTTGATGTTTAAAATAGGTTTATTTATAGATCTAAAATAGGTTGATTTATAGACCAGAAATAGACGTCTAAAATAGGTTGATTTTTAGATCTAAAAGAGGTTGATATATAGACCTAAAATAGACGCCTAAATTAGGTTGATTTATAGAACCTTAGGTTGATTTATAGACCTAAAGTAGACGTTTAAAATAGGTTTATTTATAGGTCTAAAATAGACCAGAAATAGACGTCTAAAATAGGTTGATATATAGACCTAAAATAGACGCCTAAATTAGGTTGATTTATAGACCCTTAGGTTGATTTATAGACCTAAAGTAGACGTTTAAAATAGATCTAAAATAGGTTGATTTATAGACCAGAAATAGACGTCTAAAATAGGTTGATTTTTAGATCTAAAATAGGTTGATATATAGACCTAAAATAGACGCCTAAATTAGGTTGATTTATAGACCCTTAGGTTGATTTATAGACCTAAAGTAGACGTTTAAAATAGGTTTATTTATAGATCTAAAATAGACCAGAAATAGACGTCTAAAATAGGTTGATATATAGACCTAAAATAGACGCCTAAATTAGGTTGATTTATAGACCCTTAGGTTGATTTATAGACCTAAAGTAGACGTTTAAAATAGATCTAAAATAGGTTGATTTATAGACCAGAAATAGACGTCTAAAATAGGTTGATTTTTAGATCTAAAATAGGTTGATATATAGACCTAAAATAGACGCCTAAATTAGGTTGATTTATAGACCCTTAGGTTGATTTATAGACCTAAAGTAGACGTTTAAAATAGGTTTATTTATAGATCTAAAATAGACCAGAAATAGACGTCTAAAATAGGATGATATATAGACCTAAAATAGACGCCTAAATTAGGTTGATTTATAGACCCTTAGGTTGATTTATAGACCTAAAGTAGACGTTTAAAATAGATCTAAAATAGGTTGATTTATAGACCAGAAATAGACGTCTAAAATAGGTTGATTTTTAGATCTAAAATAGGTTGATATATAGACCTAAAATAGACGCCTAAATTAGGTTGATTTATAGACCCTTAGGTTGATTTATAGACCTAAAGTAGACGTTTAAAATAGGTTTATTTATAGATCTAAAATAGACCAGAAATAGACGTCTAAAATAGGTTGATATATAGACCTAAAATAGACGCCTAAATTAGGTTGATTTATAGACCCTTAGGTTGATTTATAGACCTAAAGTAGACGTTTAAAATAGATCTAAAATAGGTTGATTTATAGACCAGAAATAGACGTCTAAAATAGGTTGATTTTTAGATCTAAAATAGGTTGATATATAGACCTAAAATAGACGCCTAAATTAGGTTGATTTATAGACCCTTAGGTTGATTTATAGACCTAAAGTAGACGTTTAAAATAGGTTCATTTATAGATCTAAAATAGACCAGAAATAGACGTCTAAAATAGGTTGATTTTTATATCTAAAATAAGTTGATATATAGACCTAAAATAGACGCCTAAATTAGGTTGATTTATAGACCCTTAGGTCGATTTATAGACCTAAAGTAGACGTTTAAAATAGATCTAAAATAGGTTGATTTATAGACCAGAAATAGACGTCTAAAATAGGTTGATTTTTAGATCTAAAATCGGTTGATATATAGACCTAAAATAGACGCCTAAATTAGGTTGATTTATAGACCCTTAGGTTGATTTATAGACCTAAAGTAGACGTTTAAAATAGGTTTATTTATAGATCTAAAATAGGTTGATTTATAGACCTAAAATAGGTTGATTTATAGACCTAAAATAGTCAAAACTAAACTGTCGAGGTAGGGTCATTCAACAAAGTTTCCCAACCCTTATTAATTTGCAAAATCTTGATCTTGGCTCAATTTACTAGACGTCTAAATTAAAAACATTAAATATGATCATATTTTGGAATTTTGAAGTCTGAACAAGCCGTAAGTTGTATAAATAATGCACAGAAGTTGTTTGGGTTTAACAAGCATATTGATCCGTACATGTGAATTGGTTATTCCTGTACCACTGATGAAGATAAAATTAAGTTGATTTTCAGACCAAAATTAGACGTTTAAAAAAGGTTGATTTTTAAACCAAAAATTGACTAAACAAGGTTGATTATTAAACCAAACATAGATGTATTAAATAGGTTGAATTTTAAACCAAAAATAGACGTCTAAAAAAGGTTGATTTTTAAACAAAAAATAGACGTCTAAAATAGGTTAATTTTTAAACCAAAAATAGACGTCTAAAAAAGGTTGATTTTTAAACAAAAAATAGACGTCTAAAATAGGTTGATTTTTAAACCAGAAATAGACGTCTAAAATAGGTTGATTTTTAGATCTAAAATAGGTTGATATATAGACCTAAAATGGACACCTAAATTAGGTTGATTTATAGACCCTTAGGTTGATTTATAGACCTAAAGTTGATGTTTAAAATAGGTTTATTTATAGATCTAAAATAGGTTGATTTATAGACCAGAAATAGACGTCTAAAATAGGTTGATTTTTAGATCTAAAAGAGGTTGATATATAGACCTAAAATAGACGCCTAAATTAGGTTGATTTATAGAACCTTAGGTTGATTTATAGACCTAAAGTAGACGTTTAAAATAGGTTTATTTATAGGTCTAAAATAGACCAGAAATAGACGTCTAAAATAGGTTGATATATAGACCTAAAATAGACGCCTAAATTAGGTTGATTTATAGACCCTTAGGTTGATTTATAGACCTAAAGTAGACGTTTAAAATAGATCTAAAATAGGTTGATTTATAGACCAGAAATAGACGTCTAAAATAGGTTGATTTTTAGATCTAAAATAGGTTGATATATAGACCTAAAATAGACGCCTAAATTAGGTTGATTTATAGACCCTTAGGTTGATTTATAGACCTAAAGTAGACGTTTAAAATAGGTTTATTTATAGATCTAAAATAGACCAGAAATAGACGTCTAAAATAGGTTGATATATAGACCTAAAATAGACGCCTAAATTAGGTTGATTTATAGACCCTTAGGTTGATTTATAGACCTAAAGTAGACGTTTAAAATAGATCTAAAATAGGTTGATTTATAGACCAGAAATAGACGTCTAAAATAGGTTGATTTTTAGATCTAAAATAGGTTGATATATAGACCTAAAATAGACGCCTAAATTAGGTTGATTTATAGACCCTTAGGTTGATTTATAGACCTAAAGTAGACGTTTAAAATAGGTTTATTTATAGATCTAAAATAGACCAGAAATAGACGTCTAAAATAGGATGATATATAGACCTAAAATAGACGCCTAAATTAGGTTGATTTATAGACCCTTAGGTTGATTTATAGACCTAAAGTAGACGTTTAAAATAGATCTAAAATAGGTTGATTTATAGACCAGAAATAGACGTCTAAAATAGGTTGATTTTTAGATCTAAAATAGGTTGATATATAGACCTAAAATAGACGCCTAAATTAGGTTGATTTATAGACCCTTAGGTTGATTTATAGACCTAAAGTAGACGTTTAAAATAGGTTTATTTATAGATCTAAAATAGACCAGAAATAGACGTCTAAAATAGGTTGATATATAGACCTAAAATAGACGCCTAAATTAGGTTGATTTATAGACCCTTAGGTTGATTTATAGACCTAAAGTAGACGTTTAAAATAGATCTAAAATAGGTTGATTTATAGACCAGAAATAGACGTCTAAAATAGGTTGATTTTTAGATCTAAAATAGGTTGATATATAGACCTAAAATAGACGCCTAAAATAGGTTGATTTATAGACCCTTAGGTTGATTTATAGACCTAAAGTAGACGTTTAAAATAGATCTAAAATAGGTTGATTTATAGACCAGAAATAGACGTCTAAAATAGGTTGATTTTTAGATCTAAAATAGGTTGATATATAGACCTAAAATAGACGCCTAAATTAGGTTGATTTATAGACCTAAAGTAGACGTTTAAAATAGGTTTATTTTTTTAGATCTAAAATAGGTTGATATATAGACCTAAAATAGACGCCTAAATTAGGTTGATTTATAGACCCTTAGGTTGATTTATAGACCTAAAGTAGACTTTTAAAATAGGTTTAAAATAATTAAACATTAAATATGATCATATTTTGGAATTTTGAAGTCTGAACAAGCCGTAAGTTGTATAAATAATGCACAGAAGTTGTTTGCGTTTAACAAGCATATTGATCCGTACATGTGAATTGGTTATTCCTGTACCACTGATAAAGATAAAATTAAGTTGATTTTCAGACCAAAAATAGACGTTTAAAAAAGGTTGATTTTTAAACCAAAAATTGACTAAACAAGGTTGATTTTTAAACCAAAAATAGACGTCTGAAAAAGGTTGATTTTTAAACCAAAAATAGACGTCTAAAATAGATTGATTTTTAAACCAAAAATAGACGTCTAAAAAAGGTTGATTTGTAAATCAAAAATAGACGTCTAAAAAAGGTTGATTTTTAAACCAAAAATAGACGTCTAAAATAGGTTGATTTTTAGACCAAAAATAGACGTCTAAAAAAGGTTGATTTTTAAACCAAAAATAGACGTCTAAAATAGGTTGATTTTTAAACCAAAAATAGACGTCTTAAATAGGTTGATTTTTAAACCAAAAATAGACGTGTAAAAAAGGTTGATTTTTAAACCAAAACTAGACGTCTAAAATACGTTAATTTTAAAACCAGAAATAGACGTCTAAAATAGGTTGATTTTTAGATCTAAAATAGGTTGATATATAGACCTAAAATAGACACCTAAATTAGGTTGATTTATAGACCCTTAGGTTGATTTATAGACCTATAGTAGACGTTTAAAATAGGTTTATTTATAGATCTAAAATAGGTTGATTTATAGACCAGAAATAGACGTCTAAAATCGGTTGATTTTTTAGATCTAAAATAGGTTGATATATAGACCTAAAATAGACGCCTAGATTAGGTTGATTTATAGACCCTTAGGTTGATTTATAGACCTAACGTAGACGTCTAAAATAGGTTGATTTTTAAACAAAAAATAGACGTCTAAAATAGGTTGATTTTTAAACCAAATCTAGACGTCTAAAATAGGTTGATTTTTAAACCAGAAATAGACGTCTAAAATAGGTTGATTTTTAGATCCAAAATAGGTTGATATATAGACCTAAAATGGACACCTGAATTAGGTTGATTTATAGACCCTTAGGTTGATTTATAGACCTAAAGTAGACGTTTAAAATAGGTTTATTTATAGATCTAAAATAGGTTGATTTTTTAGATCTAAAATAGGTTGATATATAGACCTAAAATAGACGCCTAGATTAGGTTGATTTATAGACCCTTAGGTTGATTTATAGACCTAACGTAGACGTTTAAAATAGGTTTATTTATAGATCTAAAATAGGTTGATTTATAGACCAGAAATAGACGTCTAAAATAGGTTGATTTTTTAGATCTAAAATAGGTTGATATATAGACCTAAAATAGACCCCTAGATTAGGTTGATTTATAGACCCTTAGGTTGATTTATAGACCTAACGTAGACGTTTAAAATAGGTTTATTTATAGATCTAAAATAGGTTGATTTATAGACCAGAAATAGACGTCTAAAATAGGTTGATTTTTAGATCTAAAATAGGTTGATATATAGACCTAAAATAGACGCCTAAATTAGGTTGATTTATAGACCCTTAGGTTGATTTATAGACCTAAAGTAGACGTTTAAAATAGGTTGATTTTTAGATCTAAAATAGGTTGATATATAGACCTAAAATAGACGCCTAAATTAGGTTGATTTATAGACCCTTAGGTTGATTTATAGACCTAAAGTAGACGTTTAAAATAGGTTTATTTATAGATCTAAAATAGGTTGATTTATAGACCTAAAATAAGTTGATTTATAGACCTAAAATAGTCAAAACTAAACTGTCGAGGTAGGGTCATTCAACAAAGTTTCCCAACCCTTATTAATTTGCAAAATCTTGATCTTGGCTCAATTTACTAGACGTTTAAAATAGGTTTATTTATAGATCTAAAATAGACCAGAAATAGACGTCTAAAATAGGTTGATTGTTAGATCTAAAATAGGTTGATATATAGACCTAAAATAGACACCTAAATTAGGTTGATTTATAGACCCTTAGGTTGATTTATAGACCTAAAGTAGACGTTTAAAATAGGTTTATTTATAGATCTAAAATAGGTTGATTTATAGACCAGAAATAGACGTCTAAAATAGGTTGATTTTTTAGATCTAAAATAGGTTGATATATAGACCTAAAATAGACGCCTAGATTAGGTTGATTTATAAACCCTTAGGTTGATTTATAGACCTAACGTAGACGTTTAAAATAGGTTTATCTATAGATCTAAAATAGGTTGATTTATAGACCAGAAATAGACGTCTAAAATAGGTTGATTTTTAGATCTAAAATAGGTTGATATATAGACCTAAAATAGACGCCTAAATTAGGTTGATTTATAGACCCTTAGGTTGATTTATAGACCTAAAGTAGACGTTTAAAATAGGTTGATTTTTAGATCTAAAATAGGTTGATATATAGACCTAAAATAGACGCCTAAATTAGGTTGATTTATAGACCCTTAGGTTGATTTATAGACCTAAAGTAGACGTTTAAAATAGGTTCATTTATAGATCTAAAATAGGTTGATTTATAGACCTAAAATAAGTTGATTTATAGACCTAAAATAGTCAAAACTAAACTGTCGAGGTAGGGTCATTCAAAAAAGTTTCCCAACCTTTATTAATTTGCAAAATCTTGATCTTGGCTCAATTTACTAGACGTTTAAAATAGGTTTATTTATAGATCTAAAATAGACCAGAAATAGACGTCTAAAATAGGTTGATTGTTAGATCTAAAATAGGTTGATATATAGACCTAAAATAGACTCCTAAATTAGGTTGATTTATAGACCCTTAGGTTGATTTATAGACCTAAAGTAGACGTTTAAAATAGGTTTATTTATAGATCTAAAATAGGTTGATTTATAGACCAGAAATAGACGTCTAAAATAGGTTGATTTTTTAGATCTAAAATAGGTTTATATATAGACCTAAAATAGACGGCTAGATTAGGTTGATTTATAGACCCTTAGGTTGATTTATAGACCTAACGTAGACGTTTAAAATAGGTTTATTTATAGATCTAAAATAGGTTGATTTATAGACCAGAAATAGACGTCTAAAATAGGTTGATTTTTAGATCTAAAATAGGTTGATATATAGACCTAAAATAGACGCCTAAATTAGGTTGATTTATAGACCCTTAGGTTGATTTATAGACCTAAAGTAGACGTTTAAAATAGGTTGATTTTTAGATCTAAAATAGGTTGATATATAGACCTAAAATAGACGCCTAAATTAGGTTGATTTATAGACCCTTAGGTTGATTTATAGACCTAAAGTAGACGTTTAAAATAGGTTTATTTATAGATCTAAAATAGGTTGATTTATAGACCTAAAATAAGTCGATTTATAGACCTAAAATAGTCAAAACTAAACTGTCGAAGTAGGGTCATTCAACAAAGTTTCCCAACCCTTATTAATTTGCAAAATCTTGATCTTGGCTCAATTTACTAGACGTTTAAAATAGGTTTATTTATAGATCTAAAATAGACCAGAAATAGACGTCTAAAATAGGTTGATTGTTAGATCTAAAATAGGTTGATATATAGACCTAAAATAGACACCTAAATTAGGTTGATTTATAGACCCTTAGGTTGATTTATAGACCTAAAGTAGACGTTTAAAATAGGTTTATTTATAGATCTAAAATAGGTTGATTTATAGACCAGAAATAGACGTCTAAAATAGGTTGATTTTTTAGATCTAAAATAGGTTGATATATAGACCTAAAATAGACGCCTAGATTAGGTTGATTTATAGACCCTTAGGTTGATTTATAGACCTAACGTAGACGTTTAAAATAGGTTTATTTATAGATCTAAAATAGGTTGATTTATAGACCAGAAATAGACGTCTAAAATAGGTTGATTTTTAGATCTAAAATAGGTTGATATATAGACCTAAAATAGACGCCTAAATTAGGTTGATTTATAGACCCTTAGGTTGATTTATAGACCTAAAGTAGACGTTTAAAATAGGTTGATTTTTAGATCTAAAATAGGTTGATATATAGACCTAAAATAGACGCCTAAATTAGGTTGATTTATAGACCCTTAGGTTGATTTATAGACCTAAAGTAGACGTTTAAAATAGGTTTATTTATAGATCTAAAATAGGTTGATTTATAGACCTAAAATAAGTTGATTTATAGACCTAAAATAGTCAAAACTAAACTGTCGAGGTAGGGTCATTCAACAAAGTTTCCCAACCCTTATTAATTTGCAAAATCTTGATCTTGGCTCAATTTACTAGACGTTTAAAATAGGTTTATTTATAGATCTAAAATAGACCAGAAATAGACGTCTAAAATAGGTTGATTGTTAGATCTAAAATAGGTTGATATATAGACCTAAAATAGACACCTAAATTAGGTTGATTTATAGACCCTTAGGTTGATTTATAGACCTAAAGTAGACGTTTAACATAGGTTTATTTATAGATCTAAAATAGGTTGATTTATAGACCAGAAATAGACGTCTAAAATAGGTTGATTTTTTAGATCTAAAATAGGTTGATATATAGACCTAAAATAGACGCCTAGATTAGGTTGATTTATAAACCCTTAGGTTGATTTATAGACCTAACGTAGACGTTTAAAATAGGTTTATCTATAGATCTAAAATAGGTTGATTTATAGACCAGAAATAGACGTCTAAAATAGGTTGATTTTTAGATCTAAAATAGGTTGATATATAGACCTAAAATAGACGCCTAAATTAGGTTGATTTATAGACCCTTAGGTTGATTTATAGACCTAAAGTAGACGTTTAAACTAGATATAAAATAGGTTGATTTATAGACCAGAAATAGACGTCTAAAATAGGTTGATTTTTTAGATCTAAAATAGGTTGATATATAGACCTAAAATAGACGCCTAGATTAGGTTGATTTATAGACCCTTAGGTTGATTTATAGACCTAACGTAGACGTTTAAAATAGGTTTATTTATAGATCTAAAATAGGTTGATTTATAGACCAGAAATAGACGTCTAAAATAGGTTGATTTTTAGATCTAAAATAGGTTGATATATAGACCTAAAATAGACGCCTAAATTAGGTTGATTTATAGACCCTTAGGTTGATTTATAGACCTAAAGTAGACGTTTAAAATAGGTTGATTTTTAGATCTAAAATAGGTTGATATATAGACCTAAAATAGACGCCTAAATTAGGTTGATTTATAGACCCTTAGGTTGATTTATAGACCTAAAGTAGACGTTTAAAATAGGTTTATTTATAGATCTAAAATAGGTTGATTTATAGACCTAAAATAAGTTGATTTATAGACCTAAAATAGTCAAAACTAAACTGTCGAGGTAGGGTCATTCAACAAAGTTTCCCAACCCTTATTAATTTGCAAAATCTTGATCTTGGCTCAATTTACTAGACGTTTAAAATAGGTTTATTTATAGATCTAAAATAGACCAGAAATAGACGTCTAAAATAGGTTGATTGTTAGATCTAAAATAGGTTGATATATAGACCTAAAATAGACACCTAAATTAGGTTGATTTATAGACCCTTAGGTTGATTTATAGACCTAAAGTAGACGTTTAAAATAGGTTTATTTATAGATCTAAAATAGGTTGATTTATAGACCAGAAATAGACGTCTAAAATAGGTTGATTTTTTAGATCTAAAATAGGTTGATATATAGACCTAAAATAGACGCCTAGATTAGGTTGATTTATAAACCCTTAGGTTGATTTATAGACCTAACGTAGACGTTTAAAATAGGTTTATCTATAGATCTAAAATAGGTTGATTTATAGACCAGAAATAGACGTCTAAAATAGGTTGATTTTTAGATCTAAAATAGGTTGATATATAGACCTAAAATAGACGCCTAAATTAGGTTGATTTATAGACCCTTAGGTTGATTTATAGACCTAAAGTAGACGTTTAAACTAGATATAAAATAGGTTGATTTATAGACCAGAAATAGACGTCTAAAATAGGTTGATTTTTTAGATCTAAAATAGGTTGATATATAGACCTAAAATAGACGCCTAGATTAGGTTGATTTATAGACCCTTAGGTTGATTTATAGACCTAACGTAGACGTTTAAAATAGGTTTATTTATAGATCTAAAATAGGTTGATTTATAGACCAGAAATAGACGTCTAAAATAGGTTGATTTTTAGATCTAAAATAGGTTGATATATAGACCTAAAATAGACGCCTAAATTAGGTTGATTTATAGACCCTTAGGTTGATTTATAGACCTAAAGTAGACGTTTAAAATAGGTTGATTTTTAGATCTAAAATAGGTTGATATATAGACCTAAAATAGACGCCTAAATTAGGTTGATTTATAGACCCTTAGGTTGATTTATAGACCTAAAGTAGACGTTTAAAATAGGTTTATTTATAGATCTAAAATAGGTTGATTTACAGACCTAAAATAAGTTGATTTATAGACCTAAAATAGTCAAAACTAAACTGTCGAGGTAGGGTCATTCAACAAAGTTTCCCAACCCTTATTAATTTGCAAAATCTTGATCTTGGCTCAATTTACTAGACGTTTAAAATAGGTTTATTTATAGATCTAAAATAGACCAGAAATAGACGTCTAAAATAGGTTGATTGTTAGATCTAAAATAGGTTGATATATAGACCTAAAATAGACACCTAAATTAGGTTGATTTATAGACCCTTAGGTTGATTTATAGACCTAAAGTAGACGTTTAAAATAGGTTTATTTATAGATCTAAAATAGGTTGATTTATAGACCAGAAATAGACGTCTAAAATAGGTTGATTTTTTAGATCTAAAATAGGTTGATATATAGACCTAAAATAGACCCCTAGATTAGGTTGATTTATAGACCCTTAGGTTGATTTATAGACCTAACGTAGACGTTTAAAATAGGTTTATTTATAGATCTAAAATAGGTTGATTTATAGACCAGAAATAGACGTCTAAAATAGGTTGATTTTTAGATCTAAAATAGGTTGATATATAGACCTAAAATAGACGCCTAAATTAGGTTGATTTATAGACCCTTAGGTTGATTTATAGACCTAAAGTAGACGTTTAAAATAGGTTGATTTTTAGATCTAAAATAGGTTGATATATAGACCTAAAATAGACGCCTAAATTAGGTTGATTTATAGACCCTTAGGTTGATTTATAGACCTAAAGTAGACGTTTAAAATAGGTTTATTTATAGATCTAAAATAGGTTGATTTATAGACCTAAAATAAGTTGATTTATAGACCTAAAATAGTCAAAACTAAACTGTCGAGGTAGGGTCATTCAACAAAGTTTCCCAACCCTTATTAATTTGCAAAATCTTGATCTTGGCTCAATTTACTAGACGTTTAAAATAGGTTTATTTATAGATCTAAAATAGACCAGAAATAGACGTCTAAAATAGGTTGATTGTTAGATCTAAAATAGGTTGATATATAGACCTAAAATAGACACCTAAATTAGGTTGATTTATAGACCCTTAGGTTGATTTATAGACCTAAAGTAGACGTTTAAAATAGGTTTATTTATAGATCTAAAATAGGTTGATTTATAGACCAGAAATAGACGTCTAAAATAGGTTGATTTT
The DNA here is from genome assembly GCF_033458585.1 of Syngnathus typhle. Taxonomy (NCBI): domain Eukaryota; kingdom Metazoa; phylum Chordata; class Actinopteri; order Syngnathiformes; family Syngnathidae; genus Syngnathus; species Syngnathus typhle. The sequence goes on from NW_026872150.1 coordinate 45,414, forward strand.
TTAGATCTAAAATAGGTTGATATATAGACCTAAAATAGACGCCTAGATTAGGTTGATTTATAAACCCTTAGGTTGATTTATAGACCTAACGTAGACGTTTAAAATAGGTTTATCTATAGATCTAAAATAGGTTGATTTATAGACCAGAAATAGACGTCTAAAATAGGTTGATTTTTAGATCTAAAATAGGTTGATATATAGACCTAAAATAGACGCCTAAATTAGGTTGATTTATAGACCCTTAGGTTGATTTATAGACCTAAAGTAGACGTTTAAAATAGGTTGATTTTTAGATCTAAAATAGGTTGATATATAGACCTAAAATAGACGCCTAAATTAGGTTGATTTATAGACCCTTAGGTTGATTTATAGACCTAAAGTAGACGTTTAAAATAGGTTCATTTATAGATCTAAAATAGGTTGATTTATAGACCTAAAATAAGTTGATTTATAGACCTAAAATAGTCAAAACTAAACTGTCGAGGTAGGGTCATTCAAAAAAGTTTCCCAACCTTTATTAATTTGCAAAATCTTGATCTTGGCTCAATTTACTAGACGTTTAAAATAGGTTTATTTATAGATCTAAAATAGACCAGAAATAGACGTCTAAAATAGGTTGATTGTTAGATCTAAAATAGGTTGATATATAGACCTAAAATAGACTCCTAAATTAGGTTGATTTATAGACCCTTAGGTTGATTTATAGACCTAAAGTAGACGTTTAAAATAGGTTTATTTATAGATCTAAAATAGGTTGATTTATAGACCAGAAATAGACGTCTAAAATAGGTTGATTTTTTAGATCTAAAATAGGTTTATATATAGACCTAAAATAGACGGCTAGATTAGGTTGATTTATAGACCCTTAGGTTGATTTATAGACCTAACGTAGACGTTTAAAATAGGTTTATTTATAGATCTAAAATAGGTTGATTTATAGACCAGAAATAGACGTCTAAAATAGGTTGATTTTTAGATCTAAAATAGGTTGATATATAGACCTAAAATAGACACCTAAATTAGGTTGATTTATAGACCCTTAGGTTGATTTATAGACCTAAAGTAGACGTTTAAAATAGGTTGATTTTTAGATCTAAAATAGGTTGATATATAGACCTAAAATAGACGCCTAAATTAGGTTGATTTATAGACCCTTAGGTTGATTTATAGACCTAAAGTAGACGTTTAAAATAGGTTTATTTATAGATCTAAAATAGGTTGATTTATAGACCTAAAATAAGTCGATTTATAGACCTAAAATAGTCAAAACTAAACTGTCGAAGTAGGGTCATTCAACAAAGTTTCCCAACCCTTATTAATTTGCAAAATCTTGATCTTGGCTCAATTTACTAGACGTTTAAAATAGGTTTATTTATAGATCTAAAATAGACCAGAAATAGACGTCTAAAATAGGTTGATTGTTAGATCTAAAATAGGTTGATATATAGACCTAAAATAGACACCTAAATTAGGTTGATTTATAGACCCTTAGGTTGATTTATAGACCTAAAGTAGACGTTTAAAATAGGTTTATTTATAGATCTAAAATAGGTTGATTTATAGACCAGAAATAGACGTCTAAAATAGGTTGATTTTTTAGATCTAAAATAGGTTGATATATAGACCTAAAATAGACGCCTAGATTAGGTTGATTTATAGACCCTTAGGTTGATTTATAGACCTAACGTAGACGTTTAAAATAGGTTTATTTATAGATCTAAAATAGGTTGATTTATAGACCAGAAATAGACGTCTAAAATAGGTTGATTTTTAGATCTAAAATAGGTTGATATATAGACCTAAAATAGACGCCTAAATTAGGTTGATTTATAGACCCTTAGGTTGATTTATAGACCTAAAGTAGACGTTTAAAATAGATCTAAAATAGGTTGATTTATAGACCAGAAATAGACGTCTAAAATAGGTTGATTTTTAGATCTAAAATAGGTTGATATATAGACCTAAAATAGACGCCTAAATTAGGTTGATTTATAGACCCCTTAGGTTGATTTATAGACCTAAAGTAGACGTTTAAAATAGGTTGATTTTTTAGATCTAAAATAGGTTGATATATAGACTTAAAATAGACGCCTAAATTAGGTTGATTTATAGACCCTTAGGTTGATTTATAGACCTAACGTAGACGTCTAAAATAGGTTGATTTTTAAACCAAAAATAGACGTCTAAAATAGGTTGATTTTTAAACCAAATCTAGACGTCTAAAATAGGTTGATTTTTAAACCAGAAATAGACGTCTAAAATAGGTTGATTTTTAGATCTAAAATAGGTTGATATATAGACCTAAAATGGACACCTGAATTAGGTTGATTTATAGACCCTTAGGTTGATTTATAGACCTAAAGTAGACGTTTAAAATAGGTTTATTTATAGATCTAAAATAGGTTGATTTTTTTAGATCTAAAATAGGTTGATATATAGACCTAAAATAGACGCCTAGATTAGGTTGATTTATAGACCCTTAGGTTGATTTATAGACCTAACGTAGACGTTTAAAATAGGTTTATTTATAGATCTAAAATAGGTTGATTTATAGACCAGAAATAGACGTCTAAAATAGGTTGATTTTTAGATCTAAAATAGGTTGATATATAGACCTAAAATAGACGCCTAAATTAGGTTGATTTATAGACCCTTAGGTTGATTTATAGACCTAAAGTAGACGTTTAAAATAGGTTTAAAATAGTTAAACATTAAACATGATCATATTTTGGAATTTTGAAGTCTGAACAAGCCGTAAGTTGTATAAATAATGCACAGAAGTTGTTTGGGTTTAACAAGCATATTGATCCGTACATGTGTATTGGTTATTCCTGTACCACTGATAAAGATAAAATTAAGTTGATTTTCAGACCAAAAATAGACGTTTAAAAAAGGTTGATTGTTAAACCAAAAATTGACTAAACAAGGTTGATTTTTAAACCAAAAATTGACTAAACAAGGTTGATTTTTAAACCAAAAATAGACGTCTGAAAAAGGTTGATTTTTAAACCAAAAATAGACGTCTAAAATAGGTTGATTTTTAAACCAAAAATAGACGTCTAAAATAGGTTGATTTTTAGACCAAAAATAGACGTCTAAAATAGGTTGATTTTTAAACCAAAAATAGACGTGTAAAAAAGGTTGATTTTTAAACCAAAACTAGACGTCTAAAATAGGTTAATTTTTTTAACCAGAAATAGACGTCTAAAATAGGTTAATTTTTTTAACCAGAAATAGACGTCTAAAATAGGTTGATTTTTAGATCTAAAATAGGTTGATATATAGACCTAAAATAGACACCTAAATTAGCTTGATTTATAGACCTTTAGGTTGATTTATAGACCTATAGTAGACGTTTAAAATAGGTTTATTTATAGATCTAAAATAGGTTGATTTATAGACCAGAAATAGACGTCTAAAATAGGTTGATTTTTTAGATCTAAAATAGGTTGATATATAGACCTAAAATAGACGCCTAGATTAGGTTGATTTATAGACCCTTAGGTTGATTTATAGACCTAACGTAGACGTCTAAAATAGGTTGATTTTTAGATCTAAAATAGGTTGATTTATAGACCAGAAATAGACGTCTAAAATAGGTTGATTTTTAGATCTAAAATAGGTTGATATATAGACCTAAAATAGACGCCTAAATTAGGTTGATTTATAGACCCTTAGGTTGATTTATAGACCTAAAGTAGACGTTTAAACTAGATATAAAATAGGTTGATTTATAGACCAGAAATAGACGTCTAAAATAGGTTGATTTTTTAGATCTAAAATAGGTTGATATATAGACCTAAAATAGACGCCTAGATTAGGTTGATTTATAGACCCTTAGGTTGATTTATAGACCTAACGTAGACGTTTAAAATAGGTTTATTTATAGATCTAAAATAGGTTGATTTATAGACCAGAAATAGACGTCTAAAATAGGTTGATTTTTAGATCTAAAATAGGTTGATATATAGACCTAAAATAGACGCCTAAATTAGGTTGATTTATAGACCCTTAGGTTGATTTATAGACCTAAAGTAGACGTTTAAAATAGGTTGATTTTTAGATCTAAAATAGGTTGATATATAGACCTAAAATAGACGCCTAAATAAGGTTGATTTATAGACCCTTAGGTTGATTTATAGACCTAAAGTAGACGTTTAAAATAGGTTCATTTATAGATCTAAAATAGGTTGATTTACAGACCTAAAATAAGTTGATTTATAGACCTAAAATAGTCAAAACTAAACTGTCGAGGTAGGGTCATTCAACAAAGTTTCCCAACCCTTATTAATTTGCAAAATCTTGATCTTGGCTCAATTTACTAGACGTTTAAAATAGGTTTATTTATAGATCTAAAATAGACCAGAAATAGACGTCTAAAATAGGTTGATTTTTAGATCTAAAATAGGTTGATATATAGACCTAAAATAGACACCTAAATTAGGTTGATTTATAGACCCTTAGGTTGATTTATAGACCTAAAGTAGACGTTTAAAATAGGTTTATTTATAGATCTAAAATAGGTTGATTTATAGACCAGAAATAGACGTCTAAAATAGGTTGATTTTTTAGATCTAAAATAGGTTGATATATAGACCTAAAATAGACCCCTAGATTAGGTTGATTTATAGACCCTTAGGTTGATTTATAGACCTAACGTAGACGTTTAAAATAGGTTTATTTGTAGATCTAAAATAGGTTGATTTATAGACCAGAAATAGACGTCTAAAATAGGTTGATTTTTAGATCTAAAATAGGTTGATATATAGACCTAAAATAGACGCCTAAATTAGGTTGATTTATAGACCCTTAGGTTGATTTATAGACCTAAAGTAGACGTTTAAAATATATCTAAAATAGGTTGATTTATAGACCAGAAATAGATGTCTAAAATAGGTTGATTTTTTAGATCTAAAATAGGTTGATATATAGACCTAAAATAGACGCCTAGATTAGGTTGATTTATAGACCCTTAGGTTGATTTATAGACCTAACGTAGACGTTTAAAATAGGTTTATTTATAGATCTAAAATAGGTTGATTTATAGACCAGAAATAGACGTCTAAAATAGGTTGATTTTTAGATCTAAAATAGGTTGATATATAGACCTAAAATAGACGCCTAAATTAGGTTGATTTATAGACCCTTAGGTTGATTTATAGACCTAAAGTAGACGTTTAAAATAGGTTTAAAATAGTTAAACATTAAACATGATCATATTTTGGAATTTTGAAGTCTGAACAAGCCGTAAGTTGTATAAATAATGCACAGAAGTTGTTTGGGTTTAACAAGCATATTGATCCGTACATGTGTATTGGTTATTCCTGTACCACTGATAAAGATAAAATTAAGTTGATTTTCAGACCAAAAATAGACGTTTAAAAAAGGTTGATTGTTAAACCAAAAATTGACTAAACAAGGTTGATTTTTAAACCAAAAATTGACTAAACAAGGTTGATTTTTAAACCAAAAATAGACGTCTGAAAAAGGTTGATTTTTAAACCAAAAATAGACGTCTAAAATAGGTTGATTTTTAAACCAAAAATAGACGTCTAAAATAGGTTGATTTTTAGACCAAAAATAGACGTCTAAAATAGGTTGATTTTTAAACCAAAAATAGACGTGTAAAAAAGGTTGATTTTTAAACCAAAACTAGACGTCTAAAATAGGTTAATTTTTTCAACCAGAAATAGACGTCTAAAATAGGTTAATTTTTTTAACCAGAAATAGACGTCTAAAATAGGTTGATTTTTAGATCTAAAATAGGTTGATATATAGACCTAAAATAGACACCTAAATTAGCTTGATTTATAGACCTTTAGGTTGATTTATAGACCTATAGTAGACGTTTAAAATAGGTTTATTTATAGATCTAAAATAGGTTGATTTATAGACCAGAAATAGACGTCTAAAATAGGTTGATTTTTTAGATCTAAAATAGGTTGATATATAGACCTAAAATAGACGCCTAGATTAGGTTGATTTATAGACCCTTAGGTTGATTTATAGACCTAACGTAGACGTCTAAAATAGGTTGATTTTTAGATCTAAAATAGGTTGATTTATAGACCAGAAATAGACGTCTAAAATAGGTTGATTTTTAGATCTAAAATAGGTTGATATATAGACCTAAAATAGACGCCTAAATTAGGTTGATTTATAGCCCCTTAGGTTGATTTATAGACCTAAAGTAGACGTTTAAAATAGGTTTAAAATAGTTAAACATTAAATATGATCATATTTTGGAATTTTGAAGTCTGAACAAGCCGTAAGTTGTATAAATAATGCACAGAAGTTGTTTGGGTTTAACAAGCATATTGATCCGTACATGTGAATTGGTTATTCCTGTACCACTGATAAAGATAAAATTAAGTTGATTTTCAGACCAATAATAGACGTTTAAAAAAGGTTGATTTTTAAACCAAAAATTGACTAAACAAGGTTGATTTTTAAACCAAAAATAGACGTCTAAAATATGTTGATTTTTAAACCAAAAATAGACGTCTAAAATGGGTTGATTTTTAAACCAAAAATAGACGTCTAAAAAAGGTTGATTTTTAAACCAAATCTAGACGTCTAAAATAGGTTGATTTTTAAACCAGAAATAGACGTCTAAAATAGGTTGTCTTTTAGATCTAAAATAGGTTGCTATATAGACCTAAAATGGACAACTGAATTAGGTTGATTTATAGAACCTTAGGTTGATTTATAGACCTAAAGTAGACGTTTAAAATAGGTTTATTTATAGATCTAAAATAGGTTGATTTATAGACCAGAAATAGACGTCTAAAATAGGTTGATTTTTTTAGATCTAAAATAGGTTGATATATAGACCTAAAATAGACGCCTAGATTAGGTTGATTTATAGACCTAACGTAGATGTTTAAAATAGGTTTATTTATAGATCTAAAATAGGTTGATTTATAGACCAGAAATAGACGTCTAAAATAGGATGATTTTTAGATCTAAAATAGGTTGATATATAGACCTAAAATAGACGCCTAAATTAGGTTGATTTATAGACCCTTAGGTTGATTTATAGACCTAAAGTAGACGTTTAAAATAGATCTAAAATAGGTTGATTTATAGACCAGAAATAGACGTCTAAAATAGGTTGATTTTTTAGATCTAAAATAGGTTGATATATAGACCTAAAATAGACGCCTAGATTAGGTTGATTTATAGACCCTTAGGTTGATTTATAGACCTAACGTAGACGTTTAAAATAGGTTTATTTATAGATCTAAAATAGGTTGATTTATAGACCAGAAATAGACGTCTAAAATAGGTTGATTTTTAGATCTAAAATAGGTTGATATATAGACCTAAAATAGACGCCTAAATTAGGTTGATTTATAGACCCTTAGGTTGATTTATAGACCTAAAGTAGACGTTTAAAATAGGTTGATTTTTAGATCTAAAATAGGTTGATATATAGACCTAAAATAGACGCCTAAATTAGGTTGATTTATAGACCCTTAGGTTGATTTATAGACCTAAAGTAGACGTTTAAAATAGGTTCATTTATAGATCTAAAATAGGTTGATTTATAGACCTAAAATAAGTTGATTTATAGACCTAAAATAGTCAAAACTAAACTGTCGCGGTAGGGTCATTGAACAAAGTTTCCCAACCCTTATTAATTTGCAAAATCTTGATCTTGGCTCAATTTACCAAACGTTTAAAATAGGTTTATTTATAGATCTAAAATAGACCAGAAATAGACGTCTAAAATAGGTTGATTGTTAGATCTAAAATAGGTTGATATATAGACCTAAAATAGACACCTAAATTAGGTTGATTTATAGACCCTTAGGTTGATTTATAGACCTAAAGTAGACGTTTAAAATAGGTTTATTTATAGATCTAAAATAGGTTGATTTATAGACCAGAAATAGACGTCTAAAATAGGTTGATTTTTTAGATCTAAAATAGGTTGATATATAGACCTAAAATAGACGCCTAGATTAGGTTGATTTATAGACCCTTAGTTTGATTTATAGACCTAACGTAGACGTTTAAAATAGGTTTATTTATAGATCTAAAATAGGTTGATTTATAGACCAGAAATAGACGTCTAAAATAGGTTGATTTTTAGATCTAAAATAGGTTGATATATAGACCTAAAATAGACGCCTAAATTAGGTTGATTTATAGACCCTTAGGTTGATTTATAGACCTAAAGTAGACGTTTAAAATAGGTTGATTTTTAGATCTAAAATAGGTTGATATATAGACCTAAAATAGACGCCTAAATTAGGTTGATTTATAGACCCTTAGGTTGATTTATAGACCTAAAGTAGACGTTTAAAATAGGTTTATTTATAGATCTAAAATAGGTTGATTTATAGACCTAAAATAAGTTGATTTATAGACCTAAAATAGTCAAAACTAAACTGTCGAGGTAGGGTCATTCAACAAAGTTTCCCAACCCTTATTAATTTGCAAAATCTTGATCTTGGCTCAATTTACTAGACGTTTAAAATAGGTTTATTTATAGATCTAAAATAGACCAGAAATAGACGTCTAAAATAGGTTGATTGTTAGATCTAAAATAGGTTGATATATAGACCTAAAATAGACACCTAAATTAGGTTGATTTATAGACCCTTAGGTTGATTTATAGACCTAAAGTAGACGTTTAAAATAGGTTTTTTATAGATCTAAAATAGGTTGATTTATAGACCAGAAATAGACGTCTAAAATAGGTTGATTTTTAGATCTAAAATAGGTTGATATATAGACCTAAAATAGACGCCTAAATTAGGTTGATTTATAGACCCTTAGGTTGATTTATAGACCTAAAGTAGACGTTTAAACTAGATATAAAATAGGTTGATTTATAGACCAGAAATAGACGTCTAAAATACGTTGATTTTTTAGATCTAAAATAGGTTGATATATAGACCTAAAATAGACGCCTAGATTAGGTTGATTTATAGACCCTTAGGTTGATTTATAGACCTAACGTAGACGTTTAAAATAGGTTTATTTATAGATCTAAAATAGGTTGATTTATAGACCAGAAATAGACGTCTAAAATAGGTTGATTTTTAGATCTAAAATAGGTTGATATATAGACCTAAAATAGACGCCTAAATTAGGTTGATTTATAGACCTAACGTAGACGTTTAAAATAGGTTTATCTATAGATCTAAAATAGGTGGATTTATAGACCAGAAATAGACGTCTAAAATAGGTTGATTTTTAGATCTAAAATAGGTTGATATATAGACCTAGAATAGACGCCTAAATTAGGTTGATTTATAGACCCTTAGGTTGATTTATAGACCTAAAGTAGACGTTTAAACTAGATCTAAAATAGGTTGATTTATAGACCAGAAATAGACGTCTAAAATAGGTTGATTTTTTAGATCTAAAATAGGTTGATATATAGACCTAAAATAGACGCCTAGATTAGGTTGATTTATAGACCCTTAGGTTGATTTATAGACCTAACGTAGACGTTTAAAATAGGTTTATTTATAGATCTAAAATAGGTTGATTTATAGACCAGAAATAGACGTCTAAAATAGGTTGATTTTTAGATCTAAAATAGGTTGATATATAGACCTAAAATAGACGCCTAAATTAGGTTGATTTATAGACCCTTAGGTTGATTTATAGACCTAAAGTAGACGTTTAAAATAGGTTGATTTTTAGATCTAAAATAGGTTGATATATAGACCTAAAATAGACGCCTAAATTAGGTTGATTTATAGACCCTTAGGTTGATTTATAGACCTAAAGTAGACGTTTAAAATAGGTTCATTTATAGATCTAAAATAGGTTGATTTATAGACCTAAAATAAGTTGATTTATAGACCTAAAATAGTCAAAACTAAACTGTCGCGGTAGGGTCATTGAACAAAGTTTCCCAACCCTTATTAATTTGCAAAATCTTGATCTTGGCTCAATTTACCAAACGTTTAAAATAGGTTTATTTATAGATCTAAAATAGACCAGAAATAGACGTCTAAAATAGGTTGATTGTTAGATCTAAAATAGGTTGATATATAGACCTAAAATAGACACCTAAATTAGGTTGATTTATAGACCCTTAGGTTGATTTATAGACCTAAAGTAGACGTTTAAAATAGGTTTATTTATAGATCTAAAATAGGTTGATTTATAGACCAGAAATAGACGTCTAAAATAGGTTGATTTTTTAGATCTAAAATAGGTTGATATACAGACCTAAAATAGACGCCTAGATTAGGTTGATTTATAGACCCTTAGGTTGATTTATAGACCTAACGTAGACGTTTAAAATAGGTTTATTTATAGATCTAAAATAGGTTGATTTATAGACCAGAAATAGACGTCTAAAATAGGTTGATTTTTAGATCTAAAATAGGTTGATATATAGACCTAAAATAGACGCCTAAATTAGGTTGATTTATAGACCCTTAGGTTGATTTATAGACCTAAAGTAGACGTTTAAAATAGGTTGATTTTTAGATCTAAAATAGGTTGATATATAGACCTAAAATAGACGCCTAAATTAGGTTGATTTATAGACCCTTAGGTTGATTTATAGACCTAAAGTAGACGTTTAAAATAGGTTCATTTATAGATCTAAAATAGGTTGATTTATAGACCTAAAATAAGTTGATTTATAGACCTAAAATAGTCAAAACTAAACTGTCGCGGTAGGGTCATTGAACAAAGTTTCCCAACCCTTATTAATTTGCAAAATCTTGATCTTGGCTCAATTTACCAAACGTTTAAAATAGGTTTATTTATAGATCTAAAATAGACCAGAAATAGACGTCTAAAATAGGTTGATTGTTAGATCTAAAATAGGTTGATATATAGACCTAAAATAGACACCTAAATTAGGTTGATTTATAGACCCTTAGGTTGATTTATAGACCTAAAGTAGACGTTTAAAATAGGTTTATTTATAGATCTAAAATAGGTTGATTTATAGACCAGAAATAGACGTCTAAAATAGGTTGATTTTTTAGATCTAAAATAGGTTGATATATAGACCTAAAATAGACGCCTAGATTAGGTTGATTTATAGACCCTTAGGTTGATTTATAGACCTAACGTAGACGTTTAAAATAGGTTTATTTATAGATCTAAAATAGATTGATTTATAGACCAGAAATAGACGTCTAAAATAGGTTGATTTTTAGATCTAAAATAGGTTGATATATAGACCTAAAATAGACGCCTAAATTAGGTTGATTTATAGACCCTTAGGTTGATTTATAGACCTAAAGTAGACGTTTAAAATAGGTTGATTTTTAGATCTAAAATAGGTTGATATATAGACCTAAAATAGACGCCTAAATTAGGTTGATTTATAGACCCTTAGGTTGATTTATAGACCTAAAGTAGACGTTTAAAATAGGTTTATTTATAGATCTAAAATAGGTTGATTTATAGACCTAAAATAAGTTGATTTATAGACCTAAAATAGTCAAAACTAAACTGTCGAGGTAGGGTCATTCAACAAAGTTTCCCAACCCTTATTATTTTGCAAAATCTTGATCTTGGCTCAATTTACTAGACGTTTAAAATAGGTTTATTTATAGATCTAAAATAGACCAGAAATAGACGTCTAAAATAGGTTGATTGTTAGATCTAAAATAGGTTGATATATAGACCTAAAATAGACACCTAAATTAGGTTGATTTATAGACCCTTAGGTTGATTTATAGACCTAAAGTAGACGTTTAAAATAGGTTTATTTATAGATCTAAAATAGGTTGATTTATAGACCAGAAATAGACGTCTAAAATAGGTTGATTTTTTAGATCTAAAATAGGTTGATATATAGACCTAAAATAGACGCCTAGATTAGGTTGATTTATAAACCCTTAGGTTGATTTATAGACCTAACGTAGACGTTTAAAATAGGTTTATCTATAGATCTAAAATAGGTTGATTTATAGACCAGAAATAGACGTCTAAAATAGGTTGATTTTTAGATCTAAAATAGGTTGATATATAGACCTAAAATAGACGCCTAAATTAGGTTGATTTATAGACCCTTAGGTTGATTTATAGACCTAAAGTAGACGTTTAAACTAGATCTAAAATAGGTTGATTTATAGACCAGAAATAGACGTCTAAAATAGGTTGATTTTTTAGATCTAAAATAGGTTGATATATAGACCTAAAATAGACGCCTAGATTAGGTTGATTTATAGACCCTTAGGTTGATTTATAGACCTAACGTAGACGTTTAAAATAGGTTTATTTATAGATCTAAAATAGGTTGATTTATAGACCAGAAATAGACGTCTAAAATAGGTTGATTTTTAGATCTAAAATAGGTTGATATATAGACCTAAAATAGACGCCTAAATTAGGTTGATTTATAGACCCTTAGGTTGATTTATAGACCTAAAGTAGACGTTTAAAATAGGTTGATTTTTAGATCTAAAATAGGTTGATATATAGACCTAAAATAGACGCCTAAATTAGGTTGATTTATAGACCCTTAGGTTGATTTATAGACCTAAAGTAGACGTTTAAAATAGGTTTATTTATAGATCTAAAATAGGTTGATTTACAGACCTAAAATAAGTTGATTTATAGACCTAAAATAGTCAAAACTAAACTGTCGAGGTAGGGTCATTCAACAAAGTTTCCCAACCCTTATTAATTTGCAAAATCTTGATCTTGGCTCAATTTACTAGACGTTTAAAATAGGTTTATTTATAGATCTAAAATAGACCAGAAATAGACGTCTAAAATAGGTTGATTTTTAGATCTAAAATAGGTTGATATATAGACCTAAAATAGACACCTAAATTAGGTTGATTTATAGACCCTTAGGTTGATTTATAGACCTAAAGTAGACGTTTAAAATAGGTTTATTTATAGATCTAAAATAGGTTGATTTATAGACCAGAAATAGACGTCTAAAATAGGTTGATTTTTTAGATCTAAAATAGGTTGATATATAGACCTAAAATAGACCCCTAGATTAGGTTGATTTATAGACCCTTAGGTTGATTTATAGACCTAACGTAGACGTTTAAAATAGGTTTATTTATAGATCTAAAATAGGTTGATTTATAGACCGGAAATAGACGTCTAAAATAGGTTGATTTTTAGATCTAAAATAGGTTGATATATAGACCTAAAATAGACGCCTAAATTAGGTTGATTTATAGACCCTTAGGTTGATTTATAGACCTAAAGTAGACGTTTAAAATAGGTTGATTTTTAGATCTAAAATAGGTTGATATATAGACCTAAAATAGACGCCTAAATTAGGTTGATTTATAGACCCTTAGGTTGATTTATAGACCTAAAGTAGACGTTTAAAATAGGTTTATTTATAGATCTAAAATAGGTTGATTTATAGACCTAAAATAAGTTGATTTATAGACCTAAAATAGTCAAAACTAAACTGTCGAGGTAGGGTCATTCAACAAAGTTTCCCAACCCTTATTAATTTGCAAAATCTTGATCTTGGCTCAATTTACTAGACGTTTAAAATAGGTTTATTTATAGATCTAAAATAGACCAGAAATAGACGTCTAAAATAGGTTGATTGTTAGATCTAAAATAGGTTGATATATAGACCTAAAATAGACACCTAAATTAGGTTGATTTATAGACCCTTAGGTTGATTTATAGACCTAAAGTAGACGTTTAAAATAGGTTTATTTATAGATCTAAAATAGGTTGATTTATAGACCAGAAATAGACGTCTAAAATAGGTTGATTTTTTAGATCTAAAATAGGTTGATATATAGACCTAAAATAGACGCCTAGATTAGGTTGATTTATAAACCCTTAGGTTGATTTATAGACCTAACGTAGACGTTTAAAATAGGTTTATCTATAGATCTAAAATAGGTTGATTTATAGACCAGAAATAGACGTCTAAAATAGGTTGATTTTTAGATCTAAAATAGGTTGATATATAGACCTAAAATAGACGCCTAAATTAGGTTGATTTATAGACCCTTAGGTTGATTTATAGACCTAAAGTAGACGTTTAAACTAGATCTAAAATAGGTTGATTTATAGACCAGAAATAGACGTCTAAAATAGGTTGATTTTTTAGATCTAAAATAGGTTGATATATAGACCTAAAATAGACGCCTAGATTAGGTTGATTTATAGACCCTTAGGTTGATTTATAGACCTAACGTAGACGTTTAAAATAGGTTTATTTATAGATCTAAAATAGGTTGATTTATAGACCAGAAATAGACGTCTAAAATAGGTTGATTTTTAGATCTAAAATAGGTTGATATATAGACCTAAAATAGACGCCTAAATTAGGTTGATTTATAGACCCTTAGGTTGATTTATAGACCTAAAGTAGACGTTTAAAATAGGTTGATTTTTAGATCTAAAATAGGTTGATATATAGACCTAAAATAGACGCCTAAATTAGGTTGATTTATAGACCCTTAGGTTGATTTATAGACCTAAAGTAGACGTTTAAAATAGGTTTATTTATAGATCTAAAATAGGTTGATTTACAGACCTAAAATAAGTTGATTTATAGACCTAAAATAGTCAAAACTAAACTGTCGAGGTAGGGTCATTCAACAAAGTTTCCCAACCCTTATTAATTTGCAAAATCTTGATCTTGGCTCAATTTACTAGACGTTTAAAATAGGTTTATTTATAGATCTAAAATAGACCAGAAATAGAAGTCTAAAATAGGTTGATTTTTAGATCTAAAATAGGTTGATATATAGACCTAAAATAGACACCTAAATTAGGTTGATTTATAGACCCTTAGGTTGATTTATAGACCTAAAGTAGACGTTTAAAATAGGTTTATTTATAGATCTAAAATAGGTTGATTTATAGACCAGAAATAGACGTCTAAAATAGGTTGATTTTTTAGATCTAAAATAGGTTGATATATAGACCTAAAATAGACCCCTAGATTAGGTTGATTTATAGACCCTTAGGTTGATTTATAGACCTAACGTAGACGTTTAAAATAGGTTTATTTATAGATCTAAAATAGGTTGATTTATAGACCGGAAATAGACGTCTAAAATAGGTTGATTTTTAGATCTAAAATAGGTTGATATATAGACCTAAAATAGACGCCTAAATTAGGTTGATTTATAGACCCTTAGGTTGATTTATAGACCTAAAGTAGACGTTTAAAATAGGTTGATTTTTAGATCTAAAATAGGTTGATATATAGACCTAAAATAGACGCCTAAATTAGGTTGATTTATAGACCCTTAGGTTGATTTATAGACCTAAAGTAGACGTTTAAAATAGGTTTATTTATAGATCTAAAATAAGTTGATTTATAGACCTAAAATAGTCAAAACTAAACTGTCGAGGTAGGGTCATTCAACAAAGTTTCCCAACCCTTATTAATTTGCAAAATCTTGATCTTGGCTCAATTTACTAGACGTTTAAAATAGGTTTATTTATAGATCTAAAATAGACCAGAAATAGACGTCTAAAATAGGTTGATTGTTAGATCTAAAATAGGTTGATATATAGACCTAAAATAGACACCTAAATTAGGTTGATTTATAGACCCTTAGGTTGATTTATAGACCTAAAGTAGACGTTTAAAATAGGTTTATTTATAGATCTAAAATAGGTTGATTTATAGACCAGAAATAGACGTCTAAAATAGGTTGATTTTTTAGATCTAAAATAGGTTGATATATAGACCTAAAATAGACGCCTAGATTAGGTTGATTTATAAACCCTTAGGTTGATTTATAGACCTAACGTAGACGTGTAAAATAGGTTTATCTATAGATCTAAAATAGGTTGATTTATAGACCAGAAATAGACGTCTAAAATAGGTTGATTTTTAGATCTAAAATAGGTTGATATATAGACCTAAAATAGACGCCTAAATTAGGTTGATTTATAGACCCTTAGGTTGATTTATAGACCTAAAGTAGACGTTTAAACTAGATCTAAAATAGGTTGATTTATAGACCAGAAATAGACGTCTAAAATAGGTTGATTTTTTAGATCTAAAATAGGTTGATATATAGACCTAAAATAGACGCCTAGATTAGGTTGATTTATAGACCCTTAGGTTGATTTATAGACCTAACGTAGACGTTTAAAATAGGTTTATTTATAGATCTAAAATAGGTTGATTTATAGACCAGAAATAGACGTCTAAAATAGGTTGATTTTTAGATCTAAAATAGGTTGATATATAGACCTAAAATAGACGCCTAAATTAGGTTGATTTATAGACCCTTAGGTTGATTTATAGACCTAAAGTAGACGTTTAAAATAGGTTGATTTTTAGATCTAAAATAGGTTGATATATAGACCTAAAATAGACGCCTAAATTAGGTTGATTTATAGACCCTTAGGTTGATTTATAGACCTAAAGTAGACGTTTAAAATAGGTTTATTTATAGATCTAAAATAGGTTGATTTACAGACCTAAAATAAGTTGATTTATAGACCTAAAATAGTCAAAACTAAACTGTCGAGGTAGGGTCATTCAACAAAGTTTCCCAACCCTTATTAATTTGCAAAATCTTGATCTTGGCTCAATTTACTAGACGTTTAAAATAGGTTTATTTATAGATCTAAAATAGACCAGAAATAGACGTCTAAAATAGGTTGATTTTTAGATCTAAAATAGGTTGATATATAGACCTAAAATAGACACCTAAATTAGGTTGATTTATAGACCCTTAGGTTGATTTATAGACCTAAAGTAGACGTTTAAAATAGGTTTATTTATAGATCTAAAATAGGTTGATTTATAGACCAGAAATAGACGTCTAAAATAGGTTGATTTTTTAGATCTAAAATAGGTTGATATATAGACCTAAAATAGACCCCTAGATTAGGTTGATTTATAGACCCTTAGGTTGATTTATAGACCTAACGTAGACGTTTAAAATAGGTGTATTTATAGATCTAAAATAGGTTGATTTATAGACCAGAAATAGACGTCTAAAATAGGTTGATTTTTAGATCTAAAATAGGTTGATATATAGACCTAAAATAGACGCCTAAATTAGGTTGATTTATAGACCATTAGGTTGATTTATAGACCTAAAGTAGACGTTTAAAATAGGTTTATTTTTAGATCTAAAATAGGTTGATATATAGACCTAAAATAGACGATTTATAGACCAGAAATAGACGTCTAAAATAGGTTGATTTTTAGATCTAAAATAGGTTGATATATAGACCTAAAATAGACGCCTAAATTAGGTTGATTTATAGACCCTTGGGTTGATTTATAGACCTAAAGTAGACGTTTAAAATAGGTTTATTTATAGATCTAAAATAGACCAGAAATAGACGTCTAAAATAGGTTGATTTTTAGATCTAAAATAGGTTGATATATAGACCTAAAATAGACGCCTAAATTAGGTTGATTTATAGACCCTTAGGTTGATTTATAGACCTAAAGTAGACGTTTAAAATAGATCTAAAATAGGTTGATTTATAGACCAGAAATAGACGTCTAAAATAGGTTGATTTTTTAGATCTAAAATAGGTTGATATATAGACCTAAAATAGACGCCTAGATTAGGTTGATTTATAGACCCTTAGGTTGATTTATAGACCTAACGTAGACGTTTAAAATAGGTTTATTTATAGATCTAAAATAGGTTGATTTATAGACCAGAAATAGACGTCTAAAATAGGTTGATTTTTAGATCTAAAATAGGTTGATATATAGACCTAAAATAGACGCCTAAATTAGGTTGATTTATAGACCCTTAGGTTGATTTATAGACCTAAAGTAGACGTTTAAAATAGGTTGATTTTTAGATCTAAAATAGGTTGATATATAGACCTAAAATAGACGCCTAAATTAGGTTGATTTATAGACCCTTAGGTTGATTTATAGACCTAAAGTAGACGTTTAAAATAGGTTCATTTATAGATCTAAAATAGGTTGATTTATAGACCTAAAATAAGTTGATTTATAGACCTAAAATAGTCAAAACTAAACTGTCGCGGTAGGGTCATTGAACAAAGTTTCCCAACCCTTATTAATTTGCAAAATCTTGATCTTGGCTCAATTTACCAAACGTTTAAAATAGGTTTATTTATAGATCTAAAATAGACCAGAAATAGACGTCTAAAATAGGTTGATTGTTAGATCTAAAATAGGTTGATATATAGACCTAAAATAGACACCTAAATTAGGTTGATTTATAGACCCTTAGGTTGATTTATAGACCTAAAGTAGACGTTTAAAATAGGTTTATTTATAGATCTAAAATAGGTTGATTTATAGACCAGAAATAGACGTCTAAAATAGGTTGATTTTTTAGATCTAAAATAGGTTGATATATAGACCTAAAATAGACGCCTAGATTAGGTTGATTTATAGACCCTTAGGTTGATTTATAGACCTAACGTAGACGTTTAAAATAGGTTTATTTATAGATCTAAAATAGGTTGATTTATAGACCAGAAATAGACGTCTAAAATAGGTTGATTTTTAGATCTAAAATAGGTTGATATATAGACCTAAAATAGACGCCTAAATTAGGTTGATTTATAGACCCTTAGGTTGATTTATAGACCTAAAGTAGACGTTTAAAATAGGTTGATTTTTAGATCTAAAATAGGTTGATATATAGACCTAAAATAGACGCCTAAATTAGGTTGATTTATAGACCCTTAGGTTGATTTATAGACCTAAAGTAGACGTTTAAAATAGGTTTATTTATAGATCTAAAATAGGTTGATTTACAGACCTAAAATAAGTTGATTTATAGACCTAAAATAGTCAAAACTAAACTGTCGAGGTAGGGTCATTCAACAAAGTTTCCCAACCCTTATTAATTTGCAAAATCTTGATCTTGGCTCAATTTACTAGACGTTTAAAATAGGTTTATTTATAGATCTAAAATAGACCAGAAATAGACGTCTAAAATAGGTTGATTTTTAGATCTAAAATAGGTTGATATATAGACCTAAAATAGACACCTAAATTAGGTTGATTTATAGACCCTTAGGTTGATTTATAGACCTAAAGTAGACGTTTAAAATAGGTTTATTTATAGATCTAAAATAGGTTGATTTATAGACCAGAAATAGACGTCTAAAATAGGTTGATTTTTTAGATCTAAAATAGGTTGATATATAGACCTAAAATAGACCCCTAGATTAGGTTGATTTATAGACCCTTAGGTTGATTTATAGACCTAACGTAGACGTTTAAAATAGGTGTATTTATAGATCTAAAATAGGTTGATTTATAGACCAGAAATAGACGTCTAAAATAGGTTGATTTTTAAATCTAAAATAGGTTGATATATAGACCTAAAATAGACGCCTAAATTAGGTTGATTTATAGACCATTAGGTTGATTTATAGACCTAAAGTAGACGTTTAAAATAGGTTTATTTTTAGATCTAAAATAGGTTGATATATAGACCTAAAATAGACGATTTATAGACCAGAAATAGACGTCTAAAATAGGTTGATTTTTAGATCTAAAATAGGTTGATATATAGACCTAAAATAGACGCCTAAATTAGGTTGATTTATAGACCCTTGGGTTGATTTATAGACCTAAAGTAGACGTTTAAAATAGGTTTATTTATAGATCTAAAATAGACCAGAAATAGACGTCTAAAATAGGTTGATTTTTAGATCTAAAATAGGTTGATATATAGACCTAAAATAGACGCCTAAATTAGGTTGATTTATAGACCCTTAGGTTGATTTATAGACCTAAAGTAGACGTTTAAAATAGATCTAAAATAGGTTGATTTATAGACCAGAAATAGACGTCTAAAATAGGTTGATTTTTTAGATCTAAAATAGGTTGATATATAGACCTAAAATAGACGCCTAGATTAGGTTGATTTATAGACCCTTAGGTTGATTTATAGACCTAACGTAGACGTTTAAAATAGGTTTATTTATAGATCTAAAATAGGTTGATTTATAGACCAGAAATAGACGTCTAAAATAGGTTGATTTTTAGATCTAAAATAGGTTGATATATAGACCTAAAATAGACGCCTAAATTAGGTTGATTTATAGACCCTTAGGTTGATTTATAGACCTAAAGTAGACGTTTAAAATAGGTTGATTTTTAGATCTAAAATAGGTTGATATATAGACCTAAAATAGACGCCTAAATTAGGTTGATTTATAGACCCTTAGGTTGATTTATAGACCTAAAGTAGACGTTTAAAATAGGTTCATTTATAGATCTAAAATAGGTTGATTTATAGACCTAAAATAAGTTGATTTATAGACCTAAAATAGTCAAAACTAAACTGTCGCGGTAGGGTCATTGAACAAAGTTTCCCAACCCTTATTAATTTGCAAAATCTTGATCTTGGCTCAATTTACCAAACGTTTAAAATAGGTTTATTTATAGATCTAAAATAGACCAGAAATAGACGTCTAAAATAGGTTGATTGTTAGATCTAAAATAGGTTGATATATAGACCTAAAATAGACACCTAAATTAGGTTGATTTATAGACCCTTAGGTTGATTTATAGACCTAAAGTAGACGTTTAAAATAGGTTTATTTATAGATCTAAAATAGGTTGATTTATAGACCAGAAATAGACGTCTAAAATAGGTTGATTTTTTAGATCTAAAATAGGTTGATATATAGACCTAAAATAGACGCCTAGATTAGGTTGATTTATAGACCCTTAGGTTGATTTATAGACCTAACGTAGACGTTTAAAATAGGTTTATTTATAGATCTAAAATAGGTTGATTTATAGACCAGAAATAGACGTCTAAAATAGGTTGATTTTTAGATCTAAAATAGGTTGATATATAGACCTAAAATAGACGCCTAAATTAGGTTGATTTATAGACCCTTAGGTTGATTTATAGACCTAAAGTAGACGTTTAAAATAGGTTGATTTTTAGATCTAAAATAGGTTGATATATAGACCTAAAATAGACGCCTAAATTAGGTTGATTTATAGACCCTTAGGTTGATTTATAGACCTAAAGTACACGTTTAAAATAGGTTTATTTATAGATCTAAAATAGGTTGATTTACAGACCTAAAATAAGTTGATTTATAGACCTAAAATAGTCAAAACTAAACTGTCGAGGTAGGGTCATTCAACAAAGTTTCCCAACCCTTATTAATTTGCAAAACCTTGATCTTGGCTCAATTTACTAGACGTTTAAAATAGGTTTATTTATAGATCTAAAATAGACCAGAAATAGACGTCTAAAATAGGTTGATTTTTAGATCTAAAATAGGTTGATATATAGACCTAAAATAGACACCTAAATTAGGTTGATTTATAGACCCTTAGGTTGATTTATAGACCTAAAGTAGACGTTTAAAATAGGTTTATTTATAGATCTAAAATAGGTTGATTTATAGACCAGAAATAGACGTCTAAAATAGGTTGATTTTTTAGATCTAAAATAGGTTGATATATAGACCTAAAATAGACCCCTAGATTAGGTTGATTTATAGACCCTTAGGTTGATTTATAGACCTAACGTAGACGTTTAAAATAGGTTTATTTATAGATCTAAAATAGGTTGATTTATAGACCAGAAATAGACGTCTAAAATAGGTTGATTTTTAGATCTAAAATAGGTTGATATATAGACCTAAAATAGACGCCTAAATTAGGTTGATTTATAGACCCTTAGGTTGATTTATAGACCTAAAGTAGACGTTTAAAATAGGTTGATTTTTAGATCTAAAATAGGTTGATATATAGACCTAAAATAGACGCCTAAATTAGGTTGATTTATAGACCCTTAGGTTGATTTATAGACCTAAAGTAGACGTTTAAAATAGGTTTATTTATAGATCTAAAATAGGTTGATTTATAGACCTAAAATAAGTTGATTTATAGACCTAAAATAGTCAAAACTAAACTGTCGAGGTAGGGTCATTCAACAAAGTTTCCCAACCCTTATTAATTTGCAAAATCTTGATCTTGGCTCAATTTACTAGACGTTTAAAATAGGTTTATTTATAGATCTAAAATAGACCAGAAATAGACGTCTAAAATAAGTTGATTGTTAGATCTAAAATAGGTTGATATATAGACCTAAAATAGACACCTAAATTAGGTTGATTTATAGACCCTTAGGTTGATTTATAGACCTAAAGTAGACGTTTAAAATAGGTTTATTTATAGATCTAAAATAGGTTGATTTATAGACCAGAAATAGACGTCTAAAATAGGTTGATTTTTTAGATCTAAAATAGGTTGATATATAGACCTAAAATAGACGCCTAGATTAGGTTGATTTATAAACCCTTAGGTTGATTTATAGACCTAACGTAGACGTTTAAAATAGGTTTATCTATAGATCTAAAATAGGTTGATTTATAGACCAGAAATAGACGTCTAAAATAGGTTGATTTTTAGATCTAAAATAGGTTGATATATAGACCTAAAATAGACGCCTAAATTAGGTTGATTTATAGACCCTTAGGTTGATTTATAGACCTAAAGTAGACGTTTAAACTAGATCTAAAATAGGTTGATTTATAGACCAGAAATAGACGTCTAAAATAGGTTGATTTTTTAGATCTAAAATAGGTTGATATATAGACCTAAAATAGACGCCTAGATTAGGTTGATTTATAGACCCTTAGGTTGATTTATAGACCTAACGTAGACGTTTAAAATAGGTTTATTTATAGATCTAAAATAGGTTGATTTATAGACCAGAAATAGACGTCTAAAATAGGTTGATTTTTAGATCTAAAATAGGTTGATATATAGACCTAAAATAGACGCCTAAATTAGGTTGATTTATAGACCCTTAGGTTGATTTATAGACCTAAAGTAGACGTTTAAAATAGGTTGATTTTTAGATCTAAAATAGGTTGATATATAGACCTAAAATAGACGCCTAAATTAGGTTGATTTATAGACCCTTAGGTTGATTTATAGACCTAAAGTAGACGTTTAAAATAGGTTTATTTATAGATCTAAAATAGGTTGATTTACAGACCTAAAATAAGTTGATTTATAGACCTAAAATAGTCAAAACTAAACTGTCGAGGTAGGGTCATTCAACAAAGTTTCCCAACCCTTATTAATTTGCAAAATCTTGATCTTGGCTCAATTTACTAGACGTTTAAAATAGGTTTATTTATAGATCTAAAATAGACCAGAAATAGACGTCTAAAATAGGTTGATTTTTAGATCTAAAATAGGTTGATATATAGACCTAAAATAGACACCTAAATTAGGTTGATTTATAGACCCTTAGGTTGATTTATAGACCTAAAGTAGACGTTTAAAATAGGTTTATTTATAGATCTAAAATAGGTTGATTTATAGACCAGAAATAGACGTCTAAAATAGGTTGATTTTTTAGATCTAAAATAGGTTGATATATAGACCTAAAATAGACCCCTAGATTAGGTTGATTTATAGACCCTTAGGTTGATTTATAGACCTAACGTAGACGTTTAAAATAGGTTTATTTATAGATCTAAAATAGGTTGATTTATAGACCGGAAATAGACGTCTAAAATAGGTTGATTTTTAGATCTAAAATAGGTTGATATATAGACCTAAAATAGACGCCTAAATTAGGTTGATTTATAGACCCTTAGGTTAATTTATAGACCTAAAGTAGACGTTTAAAATAGGTTGATTTTTAGATCTAAAATAGGTTGATATATAGACCTAGAATAGACGCCTAAATTAGGTTGATTTATAGACCCTTAGGTTGATTTATAGACCTAAAGTAGACGTTTAAAATAGGTTTATTTATAGATCTAAAATAGGTTGATTTATAGACCTAAAATAAGTTGATTTATAGACCTAAAATAGTCAAAACTAAACTGTCGAGGTAGGGTCATTCAACAAAGTTTCCCAACCCTTATTAATTTGCAAAATCTTGATCTTGGCTCAATTTACTAGACGTTTAAAATAGGTTTATTTATAGATCTAAAATAGACCAGAAATAGACGTCTAAAATAGGTTGATTGTTAGATCTAAAATAGGTTGATATATAGACCTAAAATAGACACCTAAATTAGGTTGATTTATAGACCCTTAGGTTGATTTATAGACCTAAAGTAGACGTTTAAAATAGGTTTATTTATAGATCTAAAATAGGTTGATTTATAGACCAGAAATAGACGTCTAAAATAGGTTGATTTTTTAGATCTAAAATAGGTTGATATATAGACCTAAAATAGACGCCTAGATTAGGTTGATTTATAAACCCTTAGGTTGATTTATAGACCTAACGTAGACGTTTAAAATAGGTTTATCTATAGATCTAAAATAGGTTGATTTATAGACCAGAAATAGACGTCTAAAATAGGTTGATTTTTAGATCTAAAATAGGTTGATATATAGACCTAAAATAGACGCCTAAATTAGGTTGATTTATAGACCCTTAGGTTGATTTATAGACCTAAAGTAGACGTTTAAACTAGATCTAAAATAGGTTGATTTATAGACCAGAAATAGACGTCTAAAATAGGTTGATTTTTTAGATCTAAAATAGGTTGATATATAGACCTAAAATAGACGCCTAGATTAGGTTGATTTATAGACCCTTAGGTTGATTTATAGACCTAACGTAGACGTTTAAAATAGGTTTATTTATAGATCTAAAATAGGTTGATTTATAGACCAGAAATAGACGTCTAAAATAGGTTGATTTTTAGATCTAAAATAGGTTGATATATAGACCTAAAATAGACGCCTAAATTAGGTTGATTTATAGACCCTTAGGTTGATTTATAGACCTAAAGTAGACGTTTAAAATAGGTTGATTTTTAGATCTAAAATAGGTTGATATATAGACCTAAAATAGACGCCTAAATTAGGTTGATTTATAGACCCTTAGGTTGATTTATAGACCTAAAGTAGACGTTTAAAATAGGTTT
>NW_026872151.1:0-69159 GCF_033458585.1 Syngnathus typhle
AAGCACCCGAGAGCGTTTTTTTCCATGCCAACCTAACCAGAGTGACGGGAGCGGCACAATTCAGAAAAAGTGCTCAGCTCGCCGAGAAAATGCGATTTAAGCAATAAAATTAAAAATGCTTATAAAACATAAACCAAACGTTGGAGGTGGTCATTTCTTCATGCGCAGTGATAAACTCGGCACTCTAAAGCACCCGAGAGCGTTTTTTTCCATGCCAACCTAACCAGAGTGACGGGAGCGGCACAATTCAGAAAAAGTGCTCAGCTCGCCGAGAAAATGCGATTTAAGCAATAAAATTAAAAATGCTTATAAAACATAAACCAAACGTTGGAGGTGGTCATTTCTTCATGCGCAGTGATAAACTCGGCACTCTAAAGCACCCGAGAGCGTTTTTTTCCATGCCAACCTAACCAGAGTGACGGGAGACACAATTCAGAAAAAGTGCTCAGCTCGCCGAGAAAATGCGATTTAAGCAATAAAATTAAAAATGCTTATAAAACATAAACCAAACGTTGGAGGTGGTCATTTCTTCATGCGCAGTGATAAACTCGGCACTCTAAAGCACCCGAGAGCGTTTTTTTCCATGCCAACCTAACCAGAGTGACGGGAGCGGCACAATTCAGAAAAAGTGCTCAGCTCGCCGAGAAAATGCGATTTAAGCAATAAAATTAAAAATGCTTATAAAACATAAACCAAACGTTGGAGGTGGTCATTTCTTCATGCGCAGTGATAAATTCGGCACTCTAAAGCACCCGAGAGCGTTTTTTTCCATGCCAACCTAACCAGAGTGACGGGAGCGGTACAATTCAGAAAAAGTGCTCAGCTCGCCGAGAAAATGCGATTTAAGCAATAAAATTAAAAATGCTTATAAAACATAAACCAAACGTTGGAGGTGGTCATTTCTTCATGCGCAGTCATAAAGTCGGCACGCTAAAGCACCCGAGAGCGTTTTTTTCCATGCCAACCTAACCAGAGTGACGGGAGCGGCACAATTCAGAAAAAGTGCTCAGCTCGCCGAGAAAATGCCATTTAAGCAATAAAATTAAAAATGCTTATAAAACATAAACCAAACGTTGGAGGTGGTCATTTCTTCATGCGCAGTGATAAACTCGGCACTCTAAAGCACCCGAGAGCGTTTTTTTCCATGCCAACCTAACCAGAGTGACGGGAGCGGCACAATTCAGAAAAAGTGCTCAGCTCGCCGAGAAAATGCGATTTAAGCAATAAAATTAAAAATGCTTATAAAACATAAACCAAACGTTGGAGGTGGTCATTTCTTCATGCGCAGTGATAAACTCGGCACTCTAAAGCACCCGAGAGCGTTTTTTTCCATGCCAACCTAACCAGAGTGACGGGAGCGGCACAATTCAGAAAAAGTGCTCAGCTCGCCGAGAAAATGCGATTTAAGCAATAAAATTAAAAATGCTTATAAAACATAAACCAAACGTTGGAGGTGGTCATTTCTTCATGCGCAGTGATAAACTCGGCACTCTAAAGCACCCGAGAGCGTTTTTTTCCATGCCAACCTAACCAGAGTGACGGGAGACACAATTCAGAAAAAGTGCTCAGCTCGCCGAGAAAATGCGATTTAAGCAATAAAATTAAAAATGCTTATAAAACATAAACCAAACGTTGGAGGTGGTCATTTCTTCATGCGCAGTGATAAACTCGGCACTCTAAAGCACCCGAGAGCGTTTTTTTCCATGCCAACCTAACCAGAGTGACGGGAGCGGCACAATTCAGAAAAAGTGCTCAGCTCGCCGAGAAAATGCGATTTAAGCAATAAAATTAAAAATGCTTATAAAACATAAACCAAACGTTGGAGGTGGTCATTTCTTCATGCGCAGTGATAAATTCGGCACTCTAAAGCACCCGAGAGCGTTTTTTTCCATGCCAACCTAACCAGAGTGACGGGAGCGGTACAATTCAGAAAAAGTGCTCAGCTCGCCGAGAAAATGCGATTTAAGCAATAAAATTAAAAATGCTTATAAAACATAAACCAAACGTTGGAGGTGGTCATTTCTTCATGCGCAGTCATAAAGTCGGCACGCTAAAGCACCCGAGAGCGTTTTTTTCAATGCCAACCTAACCAGAGTGACGGGAGCGGCACAATTCAGAAAAAGTGCTCAGCTCGCCGAGAAAATGCCATTTAAGCAATAAAATTAAAAATGCTTATAAAACATAAACCAAACGTTGGAGGTGGTCATTTCTTCATGCGCAGTGATAAACTCGGCACTCTAAAGCACCCGAGAGCGTTTTTTTCCATGCCAACCTAACCAGAGTGACGGGAGCGGCACAATTCAGAAAAAGTGCTCAGCTCGCCGAGAAAATGCCATTTAAGCAATAAAATTAAAAATGCTTATAAAACATAAACCAAACGTTGGAGGTGGTCATTTCTTCATGCGCAGTGATAAACTCGGCACTCTAAAGCACCCGAGAGCGTTTTTTTCCATGCCAACCTAACCAGAGTGACGGGAGCGGCACAATTCAGAAAAAGTGCTCAGCTCGCCGAGAAAATGCCATTTAAGCAATAAAATTAAAAATGCTTATAAAACATAAACCAAACGTTGGAGGTGGTCATTTCTTCATGCGCAGTGATAAATTCGGCACTCTAAAGCACCCGAGAGCGTTTTTTTCCATGCCAACCTAACCAGAGTGACGGGAGCGGTACAATTCAGAAAAAGTGCTCAGCTCGCCGAGAAAATGCGATTTAAGCAATAAAATTAAAAATGCTTATAAAACATAAACCAAACGTTGGAGGTGGTCATTTCTTCATGCGCAGTGATAAAGTCGGCACTCTAAAGCACCCGAGAGCGTTTTTTTCCATGCCAACCTAACCAGAGTGACGGGAGCGGCACAATTCAGAAAAAGTGCTCAGCTCGCCGAGAAAATGCCATTTAAGCAATAAAATTAAAAATGCTTATAAAACATAAACCAAACGTTGGAGGTGGTCATTTCTTCATGCGCAATGATAAACTCGGCACTCTAAAGCACCCGAGAGCGTTTTTTTCCATGCCAACCTAACCAGAGTGACGGGAGCGGCACAATTCAGAAAAAGTGCTCAGCTCGCCGAGAAAATGCCATTTAAGCAATAAAATTTAAAATGCTTATAAAACATAAACCAAACGTTGGAGGTGGTCATTTCTTCATGCGCAGTGATAAACTCGGCACTCTAAAGCACCCGAGAGCGTTTTTTTCCATGCCAACCTAACCAGAGTGACGGGAGCGGCACAATTCAGAAAAAGTGCTCAGCTCGCCGAGAAAATGCGATTTAAGCAATAAAATTAAAAATGCTTATAAAACATAAACCAAACGTTGGAGGTGGTCATTTCTTCATGCGCAGTGATAAACTCGGCACTCTAAAGCACCCGAGAGCGTTTTTTTCCATGCCAACCTAACCAGAGTGACGGGAGCGGCACAATTCAGAAAAAGTGCTCAGCTCGCCGAGAAAATGCGATTTAAGCAATAAAATTAAAAATGCTTATAAAACATAAACCAAACGTTGGAGGTGGTCATTTCTTCATGCGCAGTGATAAACTCGGCACTCTTAAGCACCCGAGAGCGTTTTTTTTCCATGCCAACCTAACCAGAGTGACGGGAGCGGCACAATTCAGAAAAAGTGCTCAGCTCGCCGAGAAAATGCGATTTAAGCAATAAAATTAAAAATGCTTATAAAACATAAACCAAACGTTGGAGGTGGTCATTTCTTCATGCGCAGTGATAAACTCGGCACTCTAAAGCACCCGAGAGCGTTTTTTTCCATGCCAACCTAACCAGAGTGACGGGAGCGGCACAATTCAGAAAAATTGCTCAGCTCGCCGAGAAAATGCGATTTAAGCAATAAAATTAAAAATGCTTATAAAACATAAACCAAACGTTGGAGGTGGTCATTTCTTCATGCGCAGTGATAAACTCGGCACTCTAAAGCACCCGAGAGCGTTTTTTTCCATGCCAACCTAACCAGAGTGACGGGAGCGGCACAATTCAGAAAAAGTGCTCAGCTCGCCGAGAAAATGCGATTTAAGCAATAAAATTAAAAATGCTTATAAAACATAAACCAAACGTTGGAGGTGGTCATTTCTTCATGCGCAGTGATAAACTCGGCACTCTAAAGCACCCGAGAGCGTTTTTTTCCATGCCAACCTAACCAGAGTGACGGGAGCGCCACAATTCAGAAAAAGTGCTCAGCTCGCCGAGAAAATGCGATTTAAGCAATAAAATTAAAAATGCTTATAAAACATAAACCAAACGTTGGAGGTGGTCATTTCTTCATGCGCAGTGATAAACTCGGCACTCTAAAGCACCCGAGAGCGTTTTTTTCCATGCCAACCTAACCAGAGTGACGGGAGCGGCACAATTCAGAAAAAGTGCTCAGCTCGCCGAGAAAATGCGATTTAAGCAATAAAATTAAAAATGCTTATAAAACATAAACCAAACGTTGGAGGTGGTCATTTCTTCATGCGCAGTGATAAACTCGGCACTCTAAAGCACCCGAGAGCGTTTTTTTCCATGCCAACCTAACCAGAGTGACGGGAGCGGCACAATTCAGAAAAAGTGCTCAGCTCGCCGAGAAAATGCGATTTAAGCAATAAAATTAAAAATGCTTATAAAACATAAACCAAACGTTGGAGGTGGTCATTTCTTCATGCGCAGTGATAAACTCGGCACTCTAAAGCACCCGAGAGCGTTTTTTTCCATGCCAACCTAACCAGAGTGACGGGAGCGGCACAATTCAGAAAAAGTGCTCAGCTCGCCGAGAAAATGCGATTTAAGCAATAAAATTAAAAATGCTTATAAAACATAAACCAAACGTTGGAGGTGGTCATTTCTTCATGCGCAGTGATAAATTCGGCACTCTAAAGCACCCGAGAGCGTTTTTTTCCATGCCAACCTAACCAGAGTGACGGGAGCGGTACAATTCAGAAAAAGTGCTCAGCTCGCCGAGAAAATGCGATTTAAGCAATAAAATTAAAAATGCTTATAAAACATAAACCAAACGTTGGAGGTGGTCATTTCTTCATGCGCAGTGATAAAGTCGGCACGCTAAAGCACCCGAGAGCGTTTTTTTCCATGCCAACCTAACCAGAGTGACGGGAGCGGCACAATTCAGAAAAAGTGCTCAGCTCGCCGAGAAAATGCCATTTAAGCAATAAAATTAAAAATGCTTATAAAACATAAACCAAACGTTGGAGGTGGTCATTTCTTCATGCGCAGTGATAAAGTCGGCACTCTGAAGCACCCGAGAGCGCCTTTTTCTATGCCAACCTAACCAGAGTGACGGGAGACGCACCATTCAGAAAACGTGCTCAGCTCGCCGAGAAAATGCGATTTAAGCAATAAAATTAAAAATGCTTATAAAACATAAACCAAACGTTGTAGGTGGTCATTTCTTCTTGCGCAGTGATAAACTCGGCTCTCTAAAGCACCCGAGAGCGTTTTTTTCTATGCCAACCTAACCAGAGTGACGGGAGCGGCACAATTCAGAAAAAGTGCTCAGCTCGCCGAGAAAACGCGATTTAAGCAATAAAATTAAAAATGCTTATAAAACATAAACCAAACGTTGGAGGGGGTCATTTCTTCATGCGCAGTGATAAACTCGGCACTCTAAAGCACCCGAGAGCGTTTTTTTCCATGCCAACCTAACCAGAGTGACGGGAGCGGCACAATTCAGAAAAATGCTCAGCTCGCCGAGAAAATGCGATTTAAGCAATAAAATTAAAAATGCTTATAAAAAATAAACCAAACGTTGGAGGTGGTCATTTCTTCATGCGCAGTGATAAACTCGGCACTCTAAAGCACCCGAGAGCGTTTTTTTTCCATGCCAACCTAACCAGAGTGACGGGAGCGGCACAATTCAGAAAAAGTGCTCAGCTCGCCGAGAAAATGCGATTTAAGCAATAAAATTAAAAATGCTTATAAAACATAAACCAAACGTTGGAGGTGGTCATTTCTTCATGCGCAGTGATAAACTCGGCACTCTAAAGCACCCGAGAGCGTTTTTTTCCATGCCAACCTAACCAGAGTGACGGGAGCGGCACAATTCAGAAAAAGTGCTCAGCTCGCCGAGAAAATGCGATTTAAGCAATAAAATTAAAAATGCTTATAAAACATAAACCAAACGTTGGAGGTGGTCATTTCTTCATGCGCAGTGATAAACTCGGCACTCTAAAGCACCCGAGAGCGTTTTTTTCCATGCCAACCTAACCAGAGTGACGGGAGACACAATTCAGAAAAAGTGCTCAGCTCGCCGAGAAAATGCGATTTAAGCAATAAAATTAAAAATGCTTATAAAACATAAACCAAACGTTGGAGGTGGTCATTTCTTCATGCGCAGTGATAAACTCGGCACTCTAAAGCACCCGAGAGCGTTTTTTTCCATGCCAACCTAACCAGAGTGACGGGAGCGGCACAATTCAGAAAAAGTGCTCAGCTCGCCGAGAAAATGCCATTTAAGCAATAAAATTAAAAATGCTTATAAAACATAAACCAAACGTTGGAGGTGGTCATTTCTTCATGCGCAGTGATAAACTCGGCACTCTAAAGCACCCGAGAGCGTTTTTTTCCATGCCAACCTAACCAGAGTGACGGGAGCGGCACAATTCAGAAAAAGTGCTCAGCTCGCCGAGAAAATGCCATTTAAGCAATAAAATTAAAAATGCTTATAAAACATAAACCAAACGTTGGAGGTGGTCATTTCTTCATGCGCAGTGATAAACTCGGCACTCTAAAGCACCCGAGAGCGTTTTTTTCCATGCCAACCTAACCAGAGTGACGGGAGCGGCACAATTCAGAAAAAGTGCTCAGCTCGCCGAGAAAATGCCATTTAAGCAATAAAATTAAAAATGCTTATAAAACATAAACCAAACGTTGGAGGTGGTCATTTCTTCATGCGCAGTGATAAATTCGGCACTCTAAAGCACCCGAGAGCGTT
Organism: Syngnathus typhle; assembly: GCF_033458585.1. Classification (NCBI taxonomy): domain Eukaryota; kingdom Metazoa; phylum Chordata; class Actinopteri; order Syngnathiformes; family Syngnathidae; genus Syngnathus; species Syngnathus typhle. The sequence continues at coordinate 6,932 of NW_026872151.1, forward strand.
TTTTTCCATGCCAACCTAACCAGAGTGACGGGAGCGGTACAATTCAGAAAAAGTGCTCAGCTCGCCGAGAAAATGCGATTTAAGCAATAAAATTAAAAATGCTTATAAAACATAAACCAAACGTTGGAGGTGGTCATTTCTTCATGCGCAGTGATAAAGTCGGCACTCTAAAGCACCCGAGAGCGTTTTTTTCCATGCCAACCTAACCAGAGTGACGGGAGCGGCACAATTCAGAAAAAGTGCTCAGCTCGCCGAGAAAATGCCATTTAAGCAATAAAATTAAAAATGCTTATAAAACATAAACCAAACGTTGGAGGTGGTCATTTCTTCATGCGCAGTGATAAACTCGGCACTCTAAAGCACCCGAGAGCGTTTTTTTCCATGCCAACCTAACCAGAGTGACGGGAGCGGCACAATTCAGAAAAAGTGCTCAGCTCGCCGAGAAAATGCCATTTAAGCAATAAAATTAAAAATGCTTATAAAACATAAACCAAACGTTGGAGGTGGTCATTTCTTCATGCGCAGTGATAAACTCGGCACTCTAAAGCACCCGAGAGCGTTTTTTTCCATGCCAACCTAACCAGAGTGACGGGAGCGGCACAATTCAGAAAAAGTGCTCAGCTCGCCGAGAAAATGCCATTTAAGCAATAAAATTAAAAATGCTTATAAAACATAAACCAAACGTTGGAGGTGGTCATTTCTTCATGCGCAGTGATAAACTCGGCACTCTAAAGCACCCGAGAGCGTTTTTTTCCATGCCAACCTAACCAGAGTGACGGGAGCGGCACAATTCAGAAAAAGTGCTCAGCTCGCCGAGAAAATGCCATTTAAGCAATAAAATTTAAAATGCTTATAAAACATAAACCAAACGTTGGAGGTGGTCATTTCTTCATGCGCAGTGATAAACTCGGCACTCTAAAGCACCCGAGAGCGTTTTTTTCCATGCCAACCTAACCAGAGTGACGGGAGCGGCACAATTCAGAAAAAGTGCTCAGCTCGCCGAGAAAATGCGATTTAAGCAATAAAATTAAAAATGCTTATAAAACATAAACCAAACGTTGGAGGTGGTCATTTCTTCATGCGCAGTGATAAACTCGGCACTCTAAAGCACCCGAGAGCGTTTTTTTCCATGCCAACCTAACCAGAGTGACGGGAGCGGCACAATTCAGAAAAAGTGCTCAGCTCGCCGAGAAAATGCGATTTAAGCAATAAAATTAAAAATGCTTATAAAACATAAACCAAACGTTGTAGGTGGTCATTTCTTCATGCGCAGTGATAAACTCGGCACTCTAAAGCACCCGAGAGCGTTTTTTTCTATGCCAACCTAACCAGAGTGACGGGAGCGGCACAATTCAGAAAAAGTGCTCAGCTCGTCGAGAAAATGCGATTTAAGCAATAAAATTAAAAATGCTAATAAAACATAAACCAAACGTTGTAGGTGGTCATTTCTTCATGCGCAGTGATAAACTCGGCACTCTAAAGCACTCGAGAGCGTTTTTTTCTATGCCAACCTAACCAGAGTGAAGGGAGCGGCACCATTCAGAAAAAGTGCTCAGCTCGTCGAGAAAATGCGATTCAAGCAATAAAAATTAAAAAAGCTAATAAAACATAAACCAAACGTTGTAGGTGGTTATTTCTTCATGAGCAGTGATAAACTCGGCACTCTGAAGCACCCGAGAGCGCCTTTTTCTATGCCAACCTAACCAGAGTGACGGGAGACGCACCATTCAGAAAACGTGCTCAGCTCGCCGAGAAAATGCGATTTAAGCAATAAAATTAAAAATGCTTATAAAACATAAACCAAACGTTGTAGGTGGTCATTTCTTCTTGCGCAGTGATAAACTCGGCTCTCTAAAGCACCCGAGAGCGTTTTTTTCTATGCCAACCTAACCAGAGTGACGGGAGCGGCACAATTCAGAAAAAGTGCTCAGCTCGCCGAGAAAACGCGATTTAAGCAATAAAATTAAAAATGCTTATAAAACATAAACCAAACGTTGGAGGGGGTCATTTCTTCATGCGCAGTGATAAACTCGGCACTCTAAAGCACCCGAGAGCGTTTTTTTCCATGCCAACCTAACCAGAGTGACGGGAGCGGCACAATTCAGAAAAATGCTCAGCTCGCCGAGAAAATGCGATTTAAGCAATAAAATTAAAAATGCTTATAAAAAATAAACCAAACGTTGGAGGTGGTCATTTCTTCATGCGCAGTGATAAACTCGGCACTCTAAAGCACCCGAGAGCGTTTTTTTCCATGCCAACCTAACCAGAGTGACGGGAGCGGCACAATTCAGAAAAAGTGCTCAGCTCGCCGAGAAAATGCGATTTAAGCAATAAAATTAAAAATGCTTATAAAACATAAACCAAACGTTGGAGGTGGTCATTTCTTCATGCGCAGTGATAAACTCGGCACTCTAAAGCACCCGAGAGCGTTTTTTTCCATGCCAACCTAACCAGAGTGACGGGACCGGCACAATTCAGAAAAAGTGCTCAGCTCGCCGAGAAAATGCGATTTAAGCAATAAAATTAAAAATGCTTATAAAACATAAACCAAACGTTGGAGGTGGTCATTTCTTCATGCGCAGTGATAAACTCGGCACTCTAAAGCACCCGAGAGCGTTTTTTTCCATGCCAACCTAACCAGAGTGACGGGAGCGGCACAATTCAGAAAAAGTGCTCAGCTCGCCGAGAAAATGCGATTTAAGCAATAAAATTAAAAATGCTTATAAAACATAAGCCAAACGTTGGAGGTGGTCATTTCTTCATGCGCAGTGATAAACTCGGCACTCTAAAGCACCCGAGAGCGTTTTTTTCCATGCCAACCTAACCAGAGTGACGGGAGCGGCACAATTCAGAAAAAGTGCTCAGCTCGCCGAGAAAATGCGATTTAAGCAATAAAATTAAAAATGCTTATAAAACATAAACCAAACGTTGGAGGTGGTCATTTCTTCATGCGCAGTGATAAACTCGGCACTCTAAAGCACCCGAGAGCTTTTTTTTCCATGCCAACCTAACCAGAGTGACGGGAGCGGCACAATTCAGAAAAAGTGCTCAGCTCGCAGAGAAAATGCGATTTAAGCAATAAAATTAAAAATGCTTATAAAACATAAACCAAACGTTGGAGGTGGTCATTTCTTCATGCGCAGTGATAAACTCGGCACTCTAAAGCACCCGAGAGCGTTTTTTTCCATGCCAACCTAACCAGAGTGACGGGACCGGCACAATTCAGAAAAAGTGCTCAGCTCGCCGAGAAAATGCGATTTAAGCAATAAAATTAAAAATGCTTATAAAACATAAACCAAACGTTGGAGGTGGTCATTTCTTCATGCGCAGTGATAAACTCGGCACTCTAAAGCACCCGAGAGCGTTTTTTTCCATGCCAACCTAACCAGAGTGACGGGAGCGGCACAATTCAGAAAAAGTGCTCAGCTCGCCGAGAAAATGCGATTTAAGCAATAAAATTAAAAATGCTTATAAAACATAAGCCAAACGTTGGAGGTGGTCATTTCTTCATGCGCAGTGATAAACTCGGCACTCTAAAGCACCCGAGAGCGTTTTTTTCCATGCCAACCTAACCAGAGTGACGGGAGCGGCACAATTCAGAAAAAGTGCTCAGCTCGCCGAGAAAATGCGATTTAAGCAATAAAATTAAAAATGCTTATAAAACATAAACCAAACGTTGGAGGTGGTCATTTCTTCATGCGCAGTGATAAACTCGGCACTCTAAAGCACCCGAGAGCTTTTTTTTCCATGCCAACCTAACCAGAGTGACGGGAGCGGCACAATTCAGAAAAAGTGCTCAGCTCGCAGAGAAAATGCGATTTAAGCAATAAAATTAAAAATGCTTATAAAACATAAACCAAACGTTGGAGGTGGTCATTTCTTTATGCGCAGTGATAAACTCGGCACTCTAAAGCACCCGAGAGCGTTTTTTTCCATGCCAACCTAACCAGAGTGACGGGAGCGGCACAATTCAGAAAAAGTGCTCAGCTCGCCGAGAAAATGCGATTTAAGCAATAAAATTAAAAATGCTTATAAAACATAAACCAAACGTTGGAGGTGGTCATTTCTTCATGCGCAGTGATAAACTCGGCACTCTAAAGCACCCGAGAGCGTTTTTTTCCATGCCAACCTAACCAGAGTGACGGGAGCGGCACAATTCAGAAAAAGTGCTCAGCTCGCCGAGAAAATGCGATTTAAGCAATAAAATTAAAAATGCTTATAAAACATAAACCAAACGTTGGAGGTGGTCATTTCTTCATGCGCAGTGATAAACTCGGCACTCTAAAGCACCCGAGAGCGTTTTTTTCCATGCCAACCTAACCAGAGTGACGGGAGCGGCACAATTCAGAAAAAGTGCTCAGCTCGCCGAGAAAATGCGATTTAAGCAATAAAATTAAAAATGCTTATAAAACATAAACCAAACGTTGGAGGTGGTCATTTCTTCATGCGCAGTGATAAACTCGGCACTCTAAAGCACCCGAGAGCGTTTTTTTCCATGCCAACCTAACCAGAGTGACGGGAGCGGCACAATTCAGAAAAAGTGCTCAGCTCGCCGAGAAAATGCGATTTAAGCAATAAAATTAAAAATGCTTATAAAACATAAACCAAACGTTGGAGGTGGTCATTTCTTCAAGCGCAGTGATAAACTCGGCACTCTAAAGCACCCGAGAGCGTTTTTTTCCATGCCAACCTAACCAGAGTGACGGGAGCGGCACAATTCAGAAAAAGTGCTCAGCTCGCCGAGAAAATGCGATTTAAGCAATAAAATTAAAAATGCTTATAAAACATAAACCAAACGTTGGAGGTGGTAATTTCTTCATGCGCAGTGATAAACTCGGCACTCTAAAGCACCCGAGACCGTTTTTTTCCATGCCAACCTAACCAGAGTGACGGGAGCGGCACAATTCAGAAAAAGTGCTCAGCTCGCCGAGAAAATGCGATTTAAGCAATAAAATTAAAAATGCTTATAAAATATAAACCAAACGTTGGAGGTGGTCATTTCTTCATGCGCAGTGATAAACTCGGCACTCTAAAGCACCCGAGAGCGTTTTTTTCCATGCCAACCTAACCAGAGTGACGGGAGCGGCACAATTCAGAAAAAGTGCTCAGCTTGCCGAGAAAATGCGATTTAAGCAATAAAATTAAAAATGCTTATAAAACATAAACCAAACGTTGGAGGTGGTCATTTCTTCATGCGCAGTGATAAACTCGGCACTCTAAAGCACCCGAGAGCGTTTTTTTCCATGCCAACCTAACCAGAGTGACGGGAGCGGCACAATTCAGAAAAAGTGCTCAGCTCGCCGAGAAAATGCGATTTAAGCAATAAAATTAAAAATGCTTATAAAACATAAACCAAACGTTGGAGGTGGTCATTTCTTCATGCGCAGTGATAAACTCGGCACTCTAAAGCACCCGAGAGCGTTTTTTTCCATGCCAACCTAACCAGAGTGACGGGAGCGGCACAATTCAGAAAAAGTGCTCAGCTCGCCGAGAAAATGCGATTTAAGCAATAAAATTAAAAATGCTTATAAAACATAAACCAAACGTTGGAGGTGGTCATTTCTTCATGCGCAGTGATAAACTCGGCACTCTAAAGCACCCGAGAGCGTTTTTTTCCATGCCAACCTAACCAGAGTGACGGGAGCGGCACAATTCAGAAAAAGTGCTCAGCTCGCCGAGAAAATGCGATTTAAGCAATAAAATTAAAAATGCTTATAAAACATAAACCAAACGTTGGAGGTGGTCATTTCTTCATGCGCAGTGATAAACTCGGCACGCTAAAGCACCCGAGAGCGTTTTTTTCCATGCCAACCTAACCAGAGTGACGGGAGCGGCACAATTCAGAAAAAGTGCTCAGCTCGCCGAGAAAATGCGATTTAAGCAATAAAATTAAAAATGCTTATAAAACATAAACCAAACGTTGGAGGTGGTCATTTCTTCATGCGCAGTGATAAACTCGGCACTCTAAAGCACCCGAGAGCGTTTTTTTCCATGCCAACCTAACCAGAGTGACGGGAGACACAATTCAGAAAAAGTGCTCAGCTCGCCGAGAAAATGCGATTTAAGCAATAAAATTAAAAATGCTTATAAAACATAAACCAAACGTTGGAGGTGGTCATTTCTTCATGCGCAGTGATAAACTCGGCACTCTAAAGCACCCGAGAGCGTTTTTTTCCATGCCAACCTAACCAGAGTGACGGGAGCGGCACAATTCAGAAAAAGTGCTCAGCTCGCCGAGAAAATGCGATTTAAGCAATAAAATTAAAAATGCTTATAAAACATAAACCAAACGTTGGAGGTGGTCATTTCTTCATGCGCAGTGATAAATTCGGCACTCTAAAGCACCCGAGAGCGTTTTTTTCCATGCCAACCTAACCAGAGTGACGGGAGCGGTACAATTCAGAAAAAGTGCTCAGCTCGCCGAGAAAATGCGATTTAAGCAATAAAATTAAAAATGCTTATAAAACATAAACCAAACGTTGGAGGTGGTCATTTCTTCATGCGCAGTCATAAAGTCGGCACGCTAAAGCACCCGAGAGCGTTTTTTTCCATGCCAACCTAACCAGAGTGACGGGAGCGGCACAATTCAGAAAAAGTGCTCAGCTCGCCGAGAAAATGCCATTTAAGCAATAAAATTAAAAATGCTTATAAAACATAAACCAAACGTTGGAGGTTGTCATTTCTTCATGCGCAGTGATAAACTCGGCACTCTAAAGCACCCGAGAGCGTTTTTTTCCATGCCAACCTAACCAGAGTGACGGGAGCGGCACAATTCAGAAAAAGTGCTCAGCTCGCCGAGAAAATGCGATTTAAGCAATAAAATTAAAAATGCTTATAAAACATAAACCAAACGTTGGAGGTGGTCATTTCTTCATGCGCAGTGATAAAGTCGGCACTCTGAAGCACCCGAGAGCGCCTTTTTCTATGCCAACCTAACCAGAGTGACGGGAGACGCACCATTCAGAAAACGTGCTCAGCTCGCCGAGAAAATGCGATTTAAGCAATAAAATTAAAAATGCTTATAAAACATAAACCAAACGTTGTAGGTGGTCATTTCTTCTTGCGCAGTGATAAACTCGGCTCTCTAAAGCACCCGAGAGCGTTTTTTTCTATGCCAACCTAACCAGAGTGACGGGAGCGGCACAATTCAGAAAAAGTGCTCAGCTCGCCGAGAAAACGCGATTTAAGCAATAAAATTAAAAATGCTTATAAAACATAAACCAAACGTTGGAGGGGGTCATTTCTTCATGCGCAGTGATAAACTCGGCACTCTAAAGCACCCGAGAGCGTTTTTTTCCATGCCAACCTAACCAGAGTGACGGGAGCGGCACAATTCAGAAAAATGCTCAGCTCGCCGAGAAAATGCGATTTAAGCAATAAAATTAAAAATGCTTATAAAAAATAAACCAAACGTTGGAGGTGGTCATTTCTTCATGCGCAGTGATAAACTCGGCACTCTAAAGCACCCGAGAGCGTTTTTTTCCATGCCAACCTAACCAGAGTGACGGGAGCGGCACAATTCAGAAAAAGTGCTCAGCTCGCCGAGAAAATGCGATTTAAGCAATAAAATTAAAAATGCTTATAAAACATAAACCAAACGTTGGAGGTGGTCATTTCTTCATGCGCAGTGATAAACTCGGCACTCTAAAGCACCCGAGAGCGTTTTTTTCCATGCCAACCTAACCAGAGTGACGGGACAGGCACAATTCAGAAAAAGTGCTCAGCTCGCCGAGAAAATGCGATTTAAGCAATAAAATTAAAAATGCTTATAAAACATAAACCAAACGTTGGAGGTGGTCATTTCTTCATGCGCAGTGATAAACTCGGCACTCTAAAGCACCCGAGAGCGTTTTTTTCCATGCCAACCTAACCAGAGTGACGGGAGCGGCACAATTCAGAAAAAGTGCTCAGCTCGCCGAGAAAATGCGATTTAAGCAATAAAATTAAAAATGCTTATAAAACATAAGCCAAACGTTGGAGGTGGTCATTTCTTCATGCGCAGTGATAAACTCGGCACTCTAAAGCACCCGAGAGCGTTTTTTTCCATGCCAACCTAACCAGAGTGACGGGAGCGGCACAATTCAGAAAAAGTGCTCAGCTCGCCGAGAAAATGCGATTTAAGCAATAAAATTAAAAATGCTTATAAAACATAAACCAAACGTTGGAGGTGGTCATTTCTTCATGCGCAGTGATAAACTCGGCACTGTAAAGCACCCGAGAGCTTTTTTTTCCATGCCAACCTAACCAGAGTGACGGGAGCGGCACAATTCAGAAAAAGTGCTCAGCTCGCAGAGAAAATGCGATTTAAGCAATAAAATTAAAAATGCTTATAAAACATAAACCAAACGTTGGAGGTGGTCATTTCTTCATGCGCAGTGATAAACTCGGCACTCTAAAGCACCCGAGAGCGTTTTTTTCCATGCCAACCTAACCAGAGTGACGGGAGCGGCACAATTCAGAAAAAGTGCTCAGCTCGCCGAGAAAATGCGATTTAAGCAATAAAATTAAAAATGCTTATAAAACATAAACCAAACGTTGGAGGTGGTCATTTCTTCATGCGCAGTGATAAACTCGGCACTCTAAAGCACCCGAGAGCGTTTTTTTCCATGCCAACCTAACCAGAGTGACGGGAGCGGCACAATTCAGAAAAAGTGCTCAGCTCGCCGAGAAAATGCGATTTAAGCAATAAAATTAAAAATGCTTATAAAACATAAACCAAACGTTGGAGGTGGTCATTTCTTCATGCGCAGTGATAAACTCGGCACTCTAAAGCACCCGAGAGCGTTTTTTTCCATGCCAACCTAACCAGAGTGACGGGAGCGGCACAATTCAGAAAAAGTGCTCAGCTCGCCGAGAAAATGCGATTTAAGCAATAAAATTAAAAATGCTTATAAAACATAAACCAAACGTTGGAGGTGGTCATTTCTTCATGCGCAGTGATAAACTCGGCACTCTAAAGCACCCGAGAGCGTTTTTTTCCATGCCAACCTAACCAGAGTGACGGGAGCGGCACAATTCAGAAAAAGTGCTCAGCTCGCCGAGAAAATGCGATTTAAGCAATAAAATTAAAAATGCTTATAAAACATAAACCAAACGTTGGAGGTGGTCATTTCTTCAAGCGCAGTGATAAACTCGGCACTCTAAAGCACCCGAGAGCGTTTTTTTCCATGCCAACCTAACCAGAGTGACGGGAGCGGCACAATTCAGAAAAAGTGCTCAGCTCGCCGAGAAAATGCGATTTAAGCAATAAAATTAAAAATGCTTATAAAACATAAACCAAACGTTGGAGGTGGTAATTTCTTCATGCGCAGTGATAAACTCGGCACTCTAAAGCACCCGAGACCGTTTTTTTCCATGCCAACCTAACCAGAGTGACGGGAGCGGCACAATTCAGAAAAAGTGCTCAGCTCGCCGAGAAAATGCGATTTAAGCAATAAAATTAAAAATGCTTATAAAATATAAACCAAACGTTGGAGGTGGTCATTTCTTCATGCGCAGTGATAAACTCGGCACTCTAAAGCACCCGAGAGCGTTTTTTTCCATGCCAACCTAACCAGAGTGACGGGAGCGGCACAATTCAGAAAAAGTGCTCAGCTTGCCGAGAAAATGCGATTTAAGCAATAAAATTAAAAATGCTTATAAAACATAAACCAAACGTTGGAGGTGGTCATTTCTTCATGCGCAGTGATAAACTCGGCACTCTAAAGCACCCGAGAGCGTTTTTTTCCATGCCAACCTAACCAGAGTGACGGGAGCGGCACAATTCAGAAAAAGTGCTCAGCTCGCCGAGAAAATGCGATTTAAGCAATAAAATTAAAAATGCTTATAAAACATAAACCAAACGTTGGAGGTGGTCATTTCTTCATGCGCAGTGATAAACTCGGCACTCTAAAGCACCCGAGAGCGTTTTTTTCCATGCCAACCTAACCAGAGTGACGGGAGCGGCACAATTCAGAAAAAGTGCTCAGCTCGCCGAGAAAATGCGATTTAAGCAATAAAATTAAAAATGCTTATAAAACATAAACCAAACGTTGGAGGTGGTCATTTCTTCGTGCGGAGTGATAAACTCGGCACTCTAAAGCACCCGAGAGCGTTTTTTTTCCATGCCAACCTAACCAGAGTGACGGGAGCGGCACAATTCAGAAAAAGTGCTCAGCTCGCCGAGAAAATGCGATTTAAGCAATAAAATTAAAAATGCTTATAAAACATAAACCAAACGTTGGAGGTGGTCATTTCTTCATGCGCAGTGATAAACTCGGCACTCTAAAGCACCCGAGAGCGTTTTTTTCCATGCCAACCTAACCAGAGTGACGGGAGCGGCACAATTCAGAAAAAGTGCTCAGCTCGCCGAGAAAATGCGATTTAAGCAATAAAATTAAAAATGCTTATAAAACATAAACCAAACGTTGGAGGTGGTCATTTCTTCGTGCGGAGTGATAAACTCGGCACTCTAAAGCACCCGAGAGCGTTTTTTTTCCATGCCAACCTAACCAGAGTGACGGGAGCGGCACAATTCAGAAAAAGTGCTCAGCTCGCCGAGAAAATGCGATTTAAGCAATACAATTAAAAATGCTTATAAAACATAAACCACACGTTGGAGGTGGTCATTTCTTCATGCGCAGTGATAAACTCGGCACTCTAAAGCACCCGAGAGCGTTTTTTTCCATGCCAACCTAACCAGAGTGACGGGAGCGGCACAATTCAGAAAAAGTGCTCAGCTCGCCGAGAAAATGCGATTTAAGCAATACAATTAAAAATGCTTATAAAACATAAACCAAACGTTGGAGGTGGTCATTTCTTCATGCGCAGTGATAAACTCGGCACTCTAAAGCACCCGAGAGCGTTTTTTTCCATGCCAACCTAACCAGAGTGACGGGAGCGGCACAATTCAGAAAAAGTGCTCAGCTCGCCGAGAAAATGCGATTTAACCAATACAATTAAAAATGCTTATAAAACATAAACCAAACGTTAGAGGTGGTCATTTCTTCATGCGCAGTGATAAACTCGGCACTCTAAAGCACCCGAGAGCGTTTTTTTCCATGCCAACCTAACCAGAGTGACGGGAGCGGCACAATTCAGAAAAAGTGCTCAGCTCGCCGAGAAAATGCGATTTAAGCAATAAAATTAAAAATGCTTATAAAACATAAACCAAACGTTGGAGGTGGTCATTTCTTCATGCGCAGTGATAAACTCGGCACTCTAAAGCACCCGAGAGCGTTTTTTTCCATGCCAACCTAACCAGAGTGACGGGAGCGGCACAATTCAGAAAAAGTGCTCAGCTCGCCGAGAAAATGCGATTTAAGCAATAAAATTAAAAATGCTTATAAAACATAAACCAAACGTTGGAGGTGGTCATTTCTTCGTGCGGAGTGATAAACTCGGCACTCTAAAGCACCCGAGAGCGTTTTTTTTCCATGCCAACCTAACCAGAGTGACGGGAGCGGCACAATTCAGAAAAAGTGCTCAGCTCGCCGAGAAAATGCGATTTAAGCAATAAAATTAAAAATGCTTATAAAACATAAACCAAACGTTGGAGGTGGTCATTTCTTCATGCGCAGTGATAAACTCGGCACTCTAAAGCACCCGAGAGCGTTTTTTTCCATGCCAACCTAACCAGAGTGACGGGAGCGGCACAATTCAGAAAAAGTGCTCAGCTCGCCGAGAAAATGCGATTTAAGCAATAAAATTAAAAATGCTTATAAAACATAAACCAAACGTTGGAGGTGGTCATTTCTTCATGCGCAGTGATAAACTCGGCACTCTAAAGCACCCGAGAGCGTTTTTTTCCATGCCAACCTAACCAGAGTGACGGGAGCGGCACAATTCAGAAAAAGTGCTCAGCTCGCCGAGAAAATGCGATTTAAGCAATAAAATTAAAAATGCTTATAAAACATAAACCAAACGTTGGAGGTGGTCATTTCTTCATGCGCAGTGATAAACTCGGCACTCTAAAGCACCCGAGAGCGTTTTTTTCCATGCCAACCTAACCAGAGTGACGGGAGCGGCACAATTCAGAAAAAGCGCTCAGCTCGCCGAGAAAATGCGATTTAAGCAATAAAATTAAAAATGCTTATAAAACATAAACCAAACGTTGGAGGTGGTCATTTCTTCATGCGCAGTGATAAACTCGGCACTCTAAAGCACCCGAGAGCGTTTTTTTCCATGCCAACCTAACCAGAGTGACGGGAGCGGCACAATTCAGAAAAAGCGCTCAGCTCGCCGAGAAAATGCGATTTAAGCAATAAAATTAAAAATGCTTATAAAACATAAACCAAACGTTGGAGGTGGTCATTTCTTCATGGGCAGTGATAAACTCGGCACTCTAAAGCACCCGAGAGCGTTTTTTTCCATGCCAACCTAACCAGAGTGACGGGAGCGGCACAATTCAGAAAAAGTGCTCAGCTCGCCGAGAAAATGCGATTTAAGCAATAAAATTAAAAATGCTTATAAAACATAAACCAAACGTTGGAGGTGGTCATTTCTTCATGCGCAGTGATAAACTCGGCACTCTAAAGCACCCGACAGAGTTTTTTTCCATGCCAACCTAACCAGAGTGACGGGAGCGGCACAATTCAGAAAAAGTGCTCAGCTCGCCGAGAAAATGCGATTTAAGCAATAAAATTAAAAATGCTTATAAAACATAAACCAAACGTTGGAGGTGGTCATTTCTTCATGCGCAGTGATAAACTCGGCACTCTAAAGCACCCGAGAGCGTTTTTTTCCATGCCAACCTAACCAGAGTGACGGGAGCGGCACAATTCAGAAAAAGTGCTCAGCTCGCCGAGAAAATGCGATTTAAGCAATAAAATTAAAAATGCTTATAAAACATAAACCAAACGTTGGAGGTGGTCATTTCTTCATGCGCAGTGATAAACTCGGCACTCTAAAGCACCCGAGAGCGTTTTTTTCCATGCCAACCTAACCAGAGTGACGGGAGCGGCACAATTCAGAAAAAGTGCTCAGCTCGCCGAGAAAATGCGATTTAAGCAATAAAATTAAAAATGCTTATAAAACGTAAACCAAACGTTGGAGGTGGTCATTTCTTCATGCGCAGTGATAAACTCGGCACTCTAAAGCACCCGAGAGCGTTTTTTTCCATGCCAACCTAACCAGAGTGACGGGAGCGGCACAATTCAGAAAAAGTGCTCAGCTCGCCGAGAAAATGCGATTTAAGCAATAAAATTAAAAATGCTTATAAAACATAAACCAAACGTTGGAGGTGGTCATTTCTTCATGCGCAGTGATAAACTCGGCACTCTAAAGCACCCGAGAGCGTTTTTTTCCATGCCAACCTAACCAGAGTGACGGGAGCGGCACAATTCAGAAAAAGTGCTCAGCTCGCCGAGAAAATGCGATTTAAGCAATAAAATTAAAAATGCTTATAAAACATAAACCAAACGTTGGAGGTGGTCATTTCTTCATGCGCAGTGATAAACTCGGCACTCTAAAGCACCCGAGAGCGTTTTTTTCCATGCCAACCTAACCAGAGTGACGGGAGCGGCACAATTCAGAAAAAGTGCTCAGCTCACCGAGAAAATGCGATGTAAGCAATAGAATTAAAAATGCTTATAAAACATAAACCAAACGTTGGAGGTGGTCATTTCTTCATGCGCAGTGATAAACTCGGCACTCTAAAGCACCCGAGAGCGTTTTTTTCCATGCCAACCTAACCAGAGTGACGGGAGCGGCACAATTCAGAAAAAGTGCTCAGCTCGCCGAGAAAATGCGATTTAAGCAATAAAATTAAAAATGCTTATAAAACATAAACCAAACGTTGGAGGTGGTCATTTCTTCGTGCGGAGTGATAAACTCGGCACTCTAAAGCACCCGAGAGCGTTTTTTTTCCATGCCAACCTAACCAGAGTGACGGGAGCGGCACAATTCAGAAAAAGTGCTCAGCTCGCCGAGAAAATGCGATTTAAGCAATACAATTAAAAATGCTTATAAAACATAAACCACACGTTGGAGGTGGTCATTTCTTCATGCGCAGTGATAAACTCGGCACTCTAAAGCACCCGAGAGCGTTTTTTTCCATGCCAACCTAACCAGAGTGACGGGAGCGGCACAATTCAGAAAAAGTGCTCAGCTCGCCGAGAAAATGCGATTTAAGCAATACAATTAAAAATGCTTATAAAACATAAACCAAACGTTGGAGGTGGTCATTTCTTCATGCGCAGTGATAAACTCGGCACTCTAAAGCACCCGAGAGCGTTTTTTTCCATGCCAACCTAACCAGAGTGACGGGAGCGGCACAATTCAGAAAAAGTGCTCAGCTCGCCGAGAAAATGCGATTTAACCAATACAATTAAAAATGCTTATAAAACATAAACCAAACGTTAGAGGTGGTCATTTCTTCATGCGCAGTGATAAACTCGGCACTCTAAAGCACCCGAGAGCGTTTTTTTCCATGCCAACCTAACCAGAGTGACGGGAGCGGCACAATTCAGAAAAAGTGCTCAGCTCGCCGAGAAAATGCGATTTAAGCAATAAAATTAAAAATGCTTATAAAACATAAACCAAACGTTGGAGGTGGTCATTTCTTCATGCGCAGTGATAAACTCGGCACTCTAAAGCACCCGAGAGCGTTTTTTTCCATGCCAACCTAACCAGAGTGACGGGAGCGGCACAATTCAGAAAAAGTGCTCAGCTCGCCGAGAAAATGCGATTTAAGCAATAAAATTAAAAATGCTTATAAAACATAAACCAAACGTTGGAGGTGGTCATTTCTTCGTGCGGAGTGATAAACTCGGCACTCTAAAGCACCCGAGAGCGTTTTTTTTCCATGCCAACCTAACCAGAGTGACGGGAGCGGCAAAATTCAGAAAAAGTGCTCAGCTCGCCGAGAAAATGCGATTTAAGCAATAAAATTAAAAATGCTTATAAAACATAAACCAAACGTTGGAGGTGGTCATTTCTTCATGCGCAGTGATAAACTCGGCACTCTAAAGCACCCGAGAGCGTTTTTTTCCATGCCAACCTAACCAGAGTGACGGGAGCGGCACAATTCAGAAAAAGTGCTCAGCTCGCCGAGAAAATGCGATTTAAGCAATAAAATTAAAAATGCTTATAAAACATAAACCAAACGTTGGAGGTGGTCATTTCTTCATGCGCAGTGATAAACTCGGCACTCTAAAGCACCCGAGAGCGTTTTTTTCCATGCCAACCTAACCAGAGTGACGGGAGCGGCACAATTCAGAAAAAGTGCTCAGCTCGCCGAGAAAATGCGATTTAAGCAATACAATTAAAAATGCTTATAAAACATAAACCAAAAGTTGGAGGTGGTCATTTCTTCATGCGCAGTGATAAACTCGGCACTCTAAAGCACCCGAGAGCGTTTTCTTCCATGCCAACCTAACCAGAGTGACGGGAGCGGCACAATTCAGAAAAAGTGCTCAGCTCGCCGAGAAAATGCGATTTAAGCAATACAATTAAAAATGCTTATAAAACATAAACCAAACGTTGGAGGTGGTCATTTCTTCATGCGCAGTGATAAACTCGGCACTCTAAAGCACCCGAGAGCGTTTTTTTCCATGCCAACCTAACCAGAGTGACGGGAGCGGCACAATTCAGAAAAAGCGCTCAGCTCGCCGAGAAAATGCGATTTAAGCAATAAAATTAAAAATGCTTATAAAACATAAACCAAACGTTGGAGGTGGTCATTTCTTCATGCGCAGTGATAAACTCGGCACTCTAAAGCACCCGAAAGCGTTTTTTTCCATGCCAACCTAACCAGAGTGACGGGAGCGGCACAATTCAGAAAAAGCGCTCAGCTCGCCGAGAAAATGCGATTTAAGCAATAAAATTAAAAATGCTTATAAAACATAAACCAAACGTTGGAGGTGGTCATTTCTTCATGCGCAGTGATAAACTCGGCACTCTAAAGCACCCGAGAGCGTTTTTTTCCATGCCAACCTAACCAGAGTGACGGGAGCGGCACAATTCAGAAAAAGTGCTCAGCTCGCCGAGAAAATGCGATTTAAGCAATAAAATTAAAAATGCTTATAAAACATAAACCAAACGTTAAACGTTGGAGGTGGTCATTTCTTCATGCGCAGTGATAAACTCGGCACTCTAAAGCACCCGAGAGCGTTTTTTTCCATGCCAACCTAACCAGAGTGACGGGAGCGGCACAATTCAGAAAAAGTGCTCAGCTCGCCGAGAAAATGCGATTTAAGCAATACAATTAAAAATGCTTATAAAACATAAACCAAACGTTGGAGGTGGTCATTTCTTCATGCGCAGTGATAAACTCGGCACTCTAAAGCACCCGAGAGCGTTTTTTTCCATGCCAACCTAACCAGAGTGACGGGAGCGGCACAATTCAGAAAAAGTGCTCAGCTCGCCGAGAAAATGCGATTTAACCAATACAATTAAAAATGCTTATAAAACATAAACCAAACGTTAGAGGTGGTCATTTCTTCATGCGCAGTGAAAAACTCGGCACTCTAAAGCACCCGAGAGCGTTTTTTTCCATGCCAACCTAACCAGAGTGACGGGAGCGGCACAATTCAGAAAAAGTGCTCAGCTCGCCGAGAAAATGCGATTTAAGCAATAAAATTAAAAATGCTTATAAAACATAAACCAAACGTTGGAGGTGGTCATTTCTTCATGCGCAGTGATAAACTCGGCACTCTAAAGCACCCGAGAGCGTTTTTTTCCATGCCAACCTAACCAGAGTGACGGGAGCGGCACAATTCAGAAAAAGTGCTCAGCTCGCCGAGAAAATGCGATTTAAGCAATAAAATTAAAAATGCTTATAAAACATAAACCAAACGTTGGAGGTGGTCATTTCTTCGTGCGGAGTGATAAACTCGGCACTCTAAAGCACCCGAGAGCGTTTTTTTTCCATGCCAACCTAACCAGAGTGACGGGAGCGGCAAAATTCAGAAAAAGTGCTCAGCTCGCCGAGAAAATGCGATTTAAGCAATAAAATTAAAAATGCTTATAAAACATAAACCAAACGTTGGAGGTGGTCATTTCTTCATGCGCAGTGATAAACTCGGCACTCTAAAGCACCCGAGAGCGTTTTTTTCCATGCCAACCTAACCAGAGTGACGGGAGCGGCACAATTCAGAAAAAGTGCTCAGCTCGCCGAGAAAATGCGATTTAAGCAATAAAATTAAAAATGCTTATAAAACATAAACCAAACGTTGGAGGTGGTCATTTCTTCATGCGCAGTGATAAACTCGGCACTCTAAAGCACCCGAGAGCGTTTTTTTCCATGCCAACCTAACCAGAGTGACGGGAGCGGCACAATTCAGAAAAAGTGCTCAGCTCGCCGAGAAAATGCGATTTAAGCAATACAATTAAAAATGCTTATAAAACATAAACCAAAAGTTGGAGGTGGTCATTTCTTCATGCGCAGTGATAAACTCGGCACTCTAAAGCACCCGAGAGCGTTTTCTTCCATGCCAACCTAACCAGAGTGACGGGAGCGGCACAATTCAGAAAAAGTGCTCAGCTCGCCGAGAAAATGCGATTTAAGCAATACAATTAAAAATGCTTATAAAACATAAACCAAACGTTGGAGGTGGTCATTTCTTCATGCGCAGTGATAAACTCGGCACTCTAAAGCACCCGAGAGCGTTTTTTTCCATGCCAACCTAACCAGAGTGACGGGAGCGGCACAATTCAGAAAAAGCGCTCAGCTCGCCGAGAAAATGCGATTTAAGCAATAAAATTAAAAATGCTTATAAAACATAAACCAAACGTTGGAGGTGGTCATTTCTTCATGCGCAGTGATAAACTCGGCACTCTAAAGCACCCGAAAGCGTTTTTTTCCATGCCAACCTAACCAGAGTGACGGGAGCGGCACAATTCAGAAAAAGCGCTCAGCTCGCCGAGAAAATGCGATTTAAGCAATAAAATTAAAAATGCTTATAAAACATAAACCAAACGTTGGAGGTGGTCATTTCTTCATGCGCAGTGATAAACTCGGCACTCTAAAGCACCCGAGAGCGTTTTTTTCCATGCCAACCTAACCAGAGTGACGGGAGCGGCACAATTCAGAAAAAGTGCTCAGCTCGCCGAGAAAATGCGATTTAAGCAATAAAATTAAAAATGCTTATAAAACATAAACCAAACGTTAAACGTTGGAGGTGGTCATTTCTTCATGCGCAGTGATAAACTCGGCACTCTAAAGCACCCGAGAGCGTTTTTTTCCATGCCAACCTAACCAGAGTGACGGGAGCGGCACAATTCAGAAAAAGTGCTCAGCTCGCCGAGAAAATGCGATTTAAGCAATAAAATTAAAAATGCTTATAAAACATAAACCAAACGTTGGAGGTGGTCATTTCTTCATGCGCAGTGATAAACTCGGCACTCTAAAGCACCCGAGAGCGTTTTTTTCCATGCCAACCTAACCAGAGTGACGGGAGCGGCACAATTCAGAAAAAGTGCTCAGCTCGCCGAGAAAATGCGATGTAAGCAATAAAATTAAAAATGCTTATAAAACATAAACCAAACGTTGGAGGTGGTCATTTCTTCATGCGCAGTGATAAACTCGGCACTCTAAAGCACCCGAGAGCGTTTTTTTCCATGCCAACCTAACCAGAGTGACGGGAGCGGCACAATTCAGAAAAAGTGCTCAGCTCGCCGAGAAAATGCGATTTAAGCAATAAAATTAAAAATGCTTATAAAACATAAACCAAACGTTGGAGGTGGTCATTTCTTCATGCGCAGTGATAAACTCGGCACTCTAAAGCACCCGAGAGCGTTTTTTTTCCATGCCAACCTAACCAGAGTGACGGGAGCGGCACAATTCAGAAAAAGTGCTCAGCTCGCCGAGAAAATGCGATTTAAGCAATAAAATTAAAAATGCTTATAAAACATAAACCAAACGTTGGAGGTGGTCATTTCTTCATGCGCAGTGATAAACTCGGCACTCTAAAGCACCCGAGAGCGTTTTTTTCCATGCCAACCTAACCAGAGTGACGGGAGCGGCACAATTCAGAAAAAGTGCTCAGCTCGCCGAGAAAATGCGATTTAAGCAATAAAATTAAAAATGCTTATAAAACATAAACCAAACGTTGGAGGTGGTCATTTCTTCATGCGCAGTGATAAACTCGGCACTCTAAAGCACCCGAGAGCGTTTTTTTCCATGCCAACCTAACCAGAGTGACGGGAGCGGCACAATTCAGAAAACGTGCTCAGCTCGCCGAGAAAATGCGATTTAAGCAATAAAATTAAAAATGCTTATAAAACATAAACCAAACGTTGGAGGTGGTCATTTCTTCATGCGCAGTGATAAACTCGGCACTCTAAAGCACCCGAGAGCGTTTTTTTCCATGCCAACCTAACCAGAGTGACGGGAGCGGCACAATTCAGAAAAAGTGCTCAGCTCGCCGAGAAAATGCGATTTAAGCAATAAAATTAATAATGCTTATAAAACATAAACCAAACGTTGGAGGTGGTCATTTCTTCATGCGCAGTGATAAACTCGGCACTCTAAAGCACACGAGAGCGTTTTTTTCCATGCCAACCTAACCAGAGTCACGGGAGCGGCACAATTCAGAAAAAGTGCTCAGCTCGCCGAGAAAATGCGATTTAAGCAATAAAATTAAAAATTCTTATAAAACATAAACCAAACGTTGGAGGTGGTCATTTCTTCATGCGCAGTGATAAACTCGGCACTCTAAAGCACCCGAGAGCGTTTTTTTCCATGCCAACCTAACCAGAGTGACGGGAGCGGCACAATTCAGAAAAAGTGCTCAGCTCGCCGAGAAAATGCGATTTAAGCAATAAAATAAAAAATGCTTATAAAACATAAACCAAACGTTGGAGGTGGTCATTTCTTCATGCGCAGTGATAAACTCGGCACTCTAAAGCACCCGAGAGCGTTTTTTTCCATGCCAACCTAACCAGAGTGACGGGAGCGGCACAATTCAGAAAAAGTGCTCAGCTCGCCGAGAAAATGCGATTTAAGCAATAAAATTAAAAATGCTTATAAAACATAAACCAAACGTTGGAGGTGGTCATTTCTTCATGCGCAGTGATAAACTCGGCACTCTAAAGCACCCGAGAGCGTTTTTTTCCATGCCAACCTAACCAGAGTGACGGGAGCGGCACAATTCAGAAAAAGTGCTCAGCTCGCCGAGAAAATGCGATTTAAGCAATAAAATTAAAAATGCTTATAAAACATAAACCAAACGTTGGAGGTGGTCATTTCTTCGTGCGCAGTGATAAACTCGGCACTCTAAAGCACCCGAGAGCGTTTTTTTCCATGCCAACCTAACCAGAGTGACGGGAGCGGCACAATTCAGAAAAAGTGCTCAGCTCGCCGAGAAAATGCGATTTAAGCAATAAAATTAAAAATGCTTATAAAACATAAACCAAACGTTGGAGGTGGTCATTTCTTCATGCGCAGTGATAAACTCGGCACTCTAAAGCACCCGAGAGCGTTTTTTTCCATGCCAACCTAACCAGAGTGACGGGAGCGGCACAATTCAGAAAAAGTGCTCAGCTCGCCGAGAAAATGCGATTTAAGCAATAAAATTAAAAATGCTCATAAAACATAAACCAAACGTTGGAGGTGGTCATTTCTTCATGCGCAGTGATAAACTCGGCACTCTAAAGCACCCGAGAGCGTTTTTTTCCATGCCAACCTAACCAGAGTGACGGGAGCGGCACAATTTAGAAAAAGCGCTCAGCTCGCCGAGAAAATGCGATTTAAGCAATAAAATTAAAAATGCTTATAAAACATAAACCAAACGTTGGAGGTGGTCATTTCTTCATGCGCAGTGATAAACTCGGCACTCTAAAGCACCCGAGAGCGTTTTTTTCCATGCCAACCTAACCAGAGTGACGGGAGCGGCACAATTCAGAAAAAGCGCTCAGCTCGCCGAGAAAATGCGATTTAAGCAATAAAATTAAAAATGCTTCTAAAACATAAACCAAACGTTGGAGGTGGTCATTTCTTCATGCGCAGTGATAAACTCGGCACTCTAAAGCACCCGAGAGCGTTTTTTTCCATGCCAACCTAACCAGAGTGACGGGAGCGGCACAATTCAGAAAAAGTGCTCAGCTCGCCGAGAAAATGCGATTTAAGCAATAAAATTAAAAATGCTTATAAAACATAAACCAAACGTTGGAGGTGGTCATTTCTTCATGCGCAGTGATAAACTCGGCACTCTAAAGCACCCGAGAGCGTTTTTTTCCATGCCAACCTAACCAGAGTGACGGGAGCGGCACAATTCAGAAAAAGTGCTCAGCTCGCCGAGAAAATGCGATTTAAGCAATACAATTAAAAATGCTTATAAAACATAAACCAAACGTTGGAGGTGGTCATTTCTTCATGCGCAGTGATAAACTCGGCACTCTAAAGTGTCACGCCTCCGCGTCACCTGACTTCCAGCCAAGCCCTACTCAGTGAATTGCCAGCACCTGCTACAGCTCGTTAGGTCCCCTACTTAACCTCTCGGTGTTCTGCCAGTGGTTGTCAGTTCGTCTGCTTACCCTGCCCGTGATACTCCTGCCTTTTTTCCCCGGACCGATCTTTGTAGTCACCTGCTTCCTTGATCTTCGACCACGCTTCTGCTCGCCGCCTGTCCTGACAACTTGCTCGCCCTTCGACCACGCTTCAGCTCGCCGCCTGTCCTGACAACTTGCTCGCCCTTCGACCACGCTTCAGCTCGCTGCCTGCCTCCGACTACTCCTACGCGCTGTGCTCTGCCACGCCAGCCCGACCGCAGGTCCAGCGTTCCATTTCCCCTTTGGCAATAAAGGATTGTGCTGCACTTGGTTGCCCTGCCTTTGATACCTGACAGAACGAACTGACCCAAAATGCAACCAGCGCACAATCCCTCAGACCTGGACCGCCTGACCACCACGGAGTGGGGACTTAGCAAGACCACAGAGGAGATGGCGGCTTTAACGAGGATCGTCCAGCAGCAGCAACAGCAGCTCCAGCAGCAGCAACAGCAGCTCCAGCAGCATCATCAGCTCCACCAGGAACTGGTAGAAGCTCTCAGGGACCTCAAAGACTTGGTACCTCTGGCTGCTGCAGACCAATCTGCACGAGCCATGTCCACGCCCTGTCCTGCCCCGGCGCCCGGGCAGCTCGTGGACGTCCCGGAGCCCAGACTCAGTAACCTCGCGAGGTTTGACGGCGACCCCAAGTATGTCCGGGCTTTTCTGACTAACTGCCGTGTCTTGTTTGACCTCCAGCCCGTCACATTTGCCACGGAACCAGCCAAGGTGGGTTTCGTGCTTACTCACCTGACGGGCGAGGCGTGGCTGTGGGGAACGGCCGAATATGAGCGACAAGGACCCGCCTGTTTGTCATTCGACGCCTTCGCAAAGGAGATCCTGTGCGTGTTTGACTTGGGCTCCGCCTTGGAGGACGCCTCCACGGAGCTCATCACGCTGCGCCAAAACAGCGGATCTGTCGCCCAGTATGCCATCCGGTTCCATACGGTGGCGCGTCGTAGCGGCTGGAACACCCCGGCTCTCGTCGGCACCTTCCTCCACGGACTCGCAGAGTACATCAAGGACGAGGTGGTGTCCTACGAGCGCCCTCAGACCCTGGAGGAGGCCATGGACCTGGCAGCACGGGTGGACCGGCGGATCCAGACAAGGCGACGCGAGGAGAGAAGGGTGACTCCGCCCCCCCGTCATCGTGACATCAGCCCGACACCTCGGGTGTCAGGGAGAGCACCGGTTTTCCCGCCTGACCGGTCATCAGCCAGGGACCCTGTCCACGTAAGTCAGCACAGTTGTACTACTCCTCCCACCCAGCCCGGCTGGCCGGAGCCGATGGAGATAGGACGCACCTTTCTCTCGGCAAAGAGGCGTAGGGAGCGCCTCAGAGACAGCCTTTGCCTGTACTGCGGGGGTGAGGGTCACTGGGTGACCTCTTGCCAGAAGAGACCTAAGGGCAACTGCCAAGCAGGGATCCGTTTGGGGACGGTTTTCTTGCCCCCTACCACCTGTCCCGAGTCCCTGCCCCGGACCTGCTATCCGACTCCAGCCCGTGCCCTTGCCTCTCGGCCCTCCGCTTCACCAGCCCGGGGACAGCGGCCGCGGGTCCAGTCTCGTCGTCAGCCGCGGCGTATGGCCCGGGCCCTTACTCGGCTGCCGTTGCGACGTTCGCAGCCGGGTTCTGCTCCGGAGGGCGGGGAGTTATGGTCTGACCGGCTCCCTGCTCAAAGTAGTCCGGTAGGGACCCATTCGGTTCCCGCGCCGGCCCCCTGGTCGGAATCTCCCGATGCCACGGCTGGAGAGGGGGACTGGGCGGTGATGCCTCCTGATGATCGGGCTTGGTCGACGTGTTCTGGCTCGGACTTCTCGGATTATTGATCGACGCGCGTCTTGGGGTAAGGGCCTCCTCCTCTGGCTCGGGGTTCTGTTTTTTGGGACGTCGGGAGCCGTCCCTTGGGGGGGGGGTTCTGTCACGCCTCCGCGTCACCTGACTTCCAGCCAAGCCCTACTCAGTGAATTGCCAGCACCTGCTACAGCTCGTTAGGTCCCCTACTTAACCTCTCGGTGTTCTGCCAGTGGTTGTCAGTTCGTCTGCTTACCCTGCCCGTGATACTCCTGCCTTTTTTCCCCGGACCGATCTTTGTAGTCACCTGCTTCCGTGATCTTCGACCACGCTTCTGCTCGCCGCCTGTCCTGACAACTTGCTCGCCCTTCGACCACGCTTCAGCTCGCCGCCTGTCCTGACAACTTGCTCGCCCTTCGACCACGCTTCAGCTCGCCGCCTGTCCTGACAACTTGCTCGCCCTTCGACCACGCTTCAGCTCGCTGCCTGCCTCCGACTACTCCTACGCGCTGTGCTCTGCCACGCCAGCCCGACCGCAGGTCCAGCGTTCCATTTCCCCTTTGGCAATAAAGGATTGTGCTGCACTTGGTTGCCCTGCCTTTGATACCTGACACTAAAGCACCCGAGAGCGTTTTTTTCCATGCCAACCTAACCAGAATGACGGGAGCGGCACAATTCAGAAAAAGTGCTCAGCTCGCCGAGAAAATGCGATTTAAGCAATAAAATTAAAAATGCTTATAAAACATAAACCAAACGTTGGAGGTGGTCATTTCTTCATGCGCAGTGATAAACTCGGCACTCTAAAGCACCCGAGAGCGTTTTTTTCCATGCCAACCTAACCAGAGTGACGGGAGCGGCACAATTCAGAAAAAGCGCTCAGCTCGCCGAGAAAATGCGATTTAAGCAATAAAATTAAAAATGCTTATAAAACATAAACCAAACGTTGGAGGTGGTCATTTCTTCATGCGCAGTGATAAACTCGGCACTCTAAAGCACCCGAGAGCGTTTTTTTCCATGCCAACCTAACCAGAGTGACGGGAGCGGCACAATTCAGAAAAAGCGCTCAGCTCGCCGAGAAAATGCGATTTAAGCAATAAAATTAAAAATGCTTATAAAACATAAACCAAACGTTGGAGGTGGTCATTTCTTCATGGGCAGTGATAAACTCGGCACTCTAAAGCACCCGAGAGCGTTTTTTTCCATGCCAACCTAACCAGAGTGACGGGAGCGGCACAATTCAGAAAAAGTGCTCAGCTCGCCGAGAAAATGCGATTTAAGCAATAAAATTAAAAATGCTTATAAAACATAAACCAAACGTTGGAGGTGGTCATTTCTTCATGCGCTGTGATAAACTCGGCACTCTAAAGCACCCGACAGAGTTTTTTTCCATGCCAACCTAACCAGAGTGACGGGAGCGGCACAATTCAGAAAAAGTGCTCAGCTCGCCGAGAAAATGCGATTTAAGCAATAAAATTAAAAATGCTTATAAAACATAAACCAAACGTTGGAGGTGGTCATTTCTTCATGCGCAGTGATAAACTCGGCACTCTAAAGCACCCGAGAGCGTTTTTTTCCATGCCAACCTAACCAGAGTGACGGGAGCGGCACAATTCAGAAAAAGTGCTCAGCTCGCCGAGAAAATGCGATTTAAGCAATAAAATTAAAAATGCTTATAAAACATAAACCAAACGTTGGAGGTGGTCATTTCTTCATGCGCAGTGATAAACTCGGCACTCTAAAGCACCCGAGAGCGTTTTTTTCCATGCCAACCTAACCAGAGTGACGGGAGCGGCACAATTCAGAAAAAGTGCTCAGCTCGCCGAGAAAATGCGATTTAAGCAATAAAATTAAAAATGCTTATAAAACGTAAACCAAACGTTGGAGGTGGTCATTTCTTCATGCGCAGTGATAAACTCGGCACTCTAAAGCACCCGAGAGCGTTTTTTTCCATGCCAACCTAACCAGAGTGACGGGAGCGGCACAATTCAGAAAAAGTGCTCAGCTCGCCGAGAAAATGCGATTTAAGCAATAAAATTAAAAATGCTTATAAAACATAAACCAAACGTTGGAGGTGGTCATTTCTTCATGCGCAGTGATAAACTCGGCACTCTAAAGCACCCGAGAGCGTTTTTTTCCATGCCAACCTAACCAGAGTGACGGGAGCGGCACAATTCAGAAAAAGTGCTCAGCTCGCCGAGAAAATGCGATTTAAGCAATAAAATTAAAAATGCTTATAAAACATAAACCAAACGTTGGAGGTGGTCATTTCTTCATGCGCAGTGATAAACTCGGCACTCTAAAGCACCCGAGAGCGTTTTTTTCCATGCCAACCTAACCAGAGTGACGGGAGCGGCACAATTCAGAAAAAGTGCTCAGCTCACCGAGAAAATGCGATGTAAGCAATAGAATTAAAAATGCTTATAAAACATAAACCAAACGTTGGAGGTGGTCATTTCTTCATGCGCAGTGATAAACTCGGCACTCTAAAGCACCCGAGAGCGTTTTTTTCCATGCCAACCTAACCAGAGTGACGGGAGCGGCACAATTCAGAAAAAGTGCTCAGCTCGCCGAGAAAATGCGATTTAAGCAATAAAATTAAAAATGCTTATAAAACATAAACCAAACGTTGGAGGTGGTCATTTCTTCGTGCGGAGTGATAAACTCGGCACTCTAAAGCACCCGAGAGCGTTTTTTTTCCATGCCAACCTAACCAGAGTGACGGGAGCGGCACAATTCAGAAAAAGTGCTCAGCTCGCCGAGAAAATGCGATTTAAGCAATACAATTAAAAATGCTTATAAAACATAAACCACACGTTGGAGGTGGTCATTTCTTCATGCGCAGTGATAAACTCGGCACTCTAAAGCACCCGAGAGCGTTTTTTTCCATGCCAACCTAACCAGAGTGACGGGAGCGGCACAATTCAGAAAAAGTGCTCAGCTCGCCGAGAAAATGCGATTTAAGCAATACAATTAAAAATGCTTATAAAACATAAACCAAACGTTGGAGGTGGTCATTTCTTCATGCGCAGTGATAAACTCGGCACTCTAAAGCACCCGAGAGCGTTTTTTTCCATGCCAACCTAACCAGAGTGACGGGAGCGGCACAATTCAGAAAAAGTGCTCAGCTCGCCGAGAAAATGCGATTTAACCAATACAATTAAAAATGCTTATAAAACATAAACCAAACGTTAGAGGTGGTCATTTCTTCATGCGCAGTGATAAACTCGGCACTCTAAAGCACCCGAGAGCGTTTTTTTCCATGCCAACCTAACCAGAGTGACGGGAGCGGCACAATTCAGAAAAAGTGCTCAGCTCGCCGAGAAAATGCGATTTAAGCAATAAAATTAAAAATGCTTATAAAACATAAACCAAACGTTGGAGGTGGTCATTTCTTCATGCGCAGTGATAAACTCGGCACTCTAAAGCACCCGAGAGCGTTTTTTTCCATGCCAACCTAACCAGAGTGACGGGAGCGGCACAATTCAGAAAAAGTGCTCAGCTCGCCGAGAAAATGCGATTTAAGCAATAAAATTAAAAATGCTTATAAAACATAAACCAAACGTTGGAGGTGGTCATTTCTTCGTGCGGAGTGATAAACTCGGCACTCTAAAGCACCCGAGAGCGTTTTTTTTCCATGCCAACCTAACCAGAGTGACGGGAGCGGCAAAATTCAGAAAAAGTGCTCAGCTCGCCGAGAAAATGCGATTTAAGCAATAAAATTAAAAATGCTTATAAAACATAAACCAAACGTTGGAGGTGGTCATTTCTTCATGCGCAGTGATAAACTCGGCACTCTAAAGCACCCGAGAGCGTTTTTTTCCATGCCAACCTAACCAGAGTGACGGGAGCGGCACAATTCAGAAAAAGTGCTCAGCTCGCCGAGAAAATGCGATTTAAGCAATAAAATTAAAAATGCTTATAAAACATAAACCAAACGTTGGAGGTGGTCATTTCTTCATGCGCAGTGATAAACTCGGCACTCTAAAGCACCCGAGAGCGTTTTTTTCCATGCCAACCTAACCAGAGTGACGGGAGCGGCACAATTCAGAAAAAGTGCTCAGCTCGCCGAGAAAATGCGATTTAAGCAATAAAATTAAAAATGCTTATAAAACATAAACCAAACGTTGGAGGTGGTCATTTCTTCATGCGCAGTGATAAACTCGGCACTCTAAAGCACCCGAGAGCGTTTTTTTCCATGCCAACCTAACCAGAGTGGCGGGAGCGGCACAATTCAGAAAAAGCGCTCAGCTCGCCGAGAAAATGCGATTTAAGCAATAAAATTAAACATGCTTATAAAACATAAACCAAACGTTGGAGGTGGTCATTTCTTCATGCGCAGTGATAAACTCGGCACTCTAAAGCACCCGAGAGCGTTTTTTTCCATGCCAACCTAACCAGAGTGACGGGAGCGGCACAATTCAGAAAAAGCGCTCAGCTCGCCGAGAAAATGCGATTTAAGCAATAAAATTAAAAATGCTTATAAAACATAAACCAAACGTTGGAGGTGGTCATTTCTTCATGGGCAGTGATAAACTCGGCACTCTAAAGCACCCGAGAGCGTTTTTTTCCATGCCAACCTAACCAGAGTGACGGGAGCGGCACAATTCAGAAAAAGTGCTCAGCTCGCCGAGAAAATGCGATTTAAGCAATAAAATTAAAAATGCTTATAAAACATAAACCGAACGTTGGAGGTGGTCATTTCTTCATGCGCAGTGATAAACTCGGCACTCTAAAGCACCCGAGAGCGTTTTTTTCCATGCCAACCTAACCAGAGTGACGGGAGCGGCACAATTCAGAAAAAGTGCTCAGCTCGCCGAGAAAATGCGATTTAAGCAATAAAATAAAAAATGCTTATAAAACATAAACCAAACGTTGGAGGTCGTCATTTCTTCATGCGCAGTGATAAACTCGGCACTCTAAAGCACCCGAGAGCGTTTTTTTCCATGCCAACCTAACCAGAGTGACGGGAGCGGCACAATTCAGAAAAAGTGCTCAGCTCGCCGAGAAAATGCGATTTAAGCAATAAAATTAAAAATGCTTATAAAACATAAACCAAACGTTGGAGGTGGTCATTTCTTCATGCGCAGTGATAAACTCGGCACTAAAGCACCCGAGACTGTTTTTTTCCATGCCAACCTAACCAGAGTGACGGGAGCGGCACAATTCAGAAAAAGTGCTCAGCTCGCCGAGAAAATGCGATTTAAGCAATAAAATTAAAAATGCTTATAAAACATAAACCAAACGTTGGAGGTGGTCATTTCTTCATGCGCAGTGATAAACTCGGCACTCTAAAGCACCCGAGAGCGTTTTTTCCCATGCCAACCTAACCAGAGTGACGGGAGCGGCACAATTCAGAAAAAGTGCTCAGCTCGCCGAGAAAATGCGATTTAAGCAATAAAATTAAAAATGCTTATAAAACATAAACCAAACGTTGGAGGTGGTCATTGCTTCATGCGCAGTGATAAACTCGGCACTCTAAAGCACCCGAGAGCGTTTTTTTCCATGCCAACCTAACCAGATTGACGGGAGCGGCACAATTCAGAAAAAGTGCTCAGCTCGCCGAGAAAATGCGATTTAAGCAATAAAATTAAAAATGCTTATAAAACATAAACCAAACGTTGGAGGTGGTCATTTCTTCATGCGCAGTGATAAACTCGGCACTCTAAAGCACCCGAGCGCGTTTTTTTCCATGCCAACCTAACCAGAGTGACGGGAGCGGCACAATTCAGAAAAAGTGCTCAGCTCGCCGAGAAAATGCGATTTAAGCAATACAATTAAAAATGCTTATAAAACATAAACCAAAAGTTGGAGGTGGTCATTTCTTCATGCGCAGTGATAAACTCGGCACTCTAAAGCACCCGAGAGCGTTTTCTTCCATGCCAACCTAACCAGAGTGACGGGAGCGGCACAATTCAGAAAAAGTGCTCAGCTCGCCGAGAAAATGCGATTTAAGCAATACAATTAAAAATGCTTATAAAACATAAACCAAACGTTGGAGGTGGTCATTTCTTCATGCGCAGTGATAAACTCGGCACTCTAAAGCACCCGAGAGCGTTTTTTTCCATGCCAACCTAACCAGAGTGACGGGAGCGGCACAATTCAGAAAAAGCGCTCAGCTCGCCGAGAAAATGCGATTTAAGCAATAAAATTAAAAATGCTTATAAAACATAAACCAAACGTTGGAGGTGGTCATTTCTTCATGCGCAGTGATAAACTCGGCACTCTAAAGCACCCGAAAGCGTTTTTTTCCATGCCAACCTAACCAGAGTGACGGGAGCGGCACAATTCAGAAAAAGCGCTCAGCTCGCCGAGAAAATGCGATTTAAGCAATAAAATTAAAAATGCTTATAAAACATAAACCAAACGTTGGAGGTGGTCATTTCTTCATGCGCAGTGATAAACTCGGCACTCTAAAGCACCCGAGAGCGTTTTTTTCCATGCCAACCTAACCAGAGTGACGGGAGCGGCACAATTCAGAAAAAGTGCTCAGCTCGCCGAGAAAATGCGATTTAAGCAATAAAATTAAAAATGCTTATAAAACATAAACCAAACGTTGGAGGTGGTCATTTCTTCATGCGCAGTGATAAACTCGGCACTCTAAAGCACCCGAGAGCGTTTTTTTCCATGCCAACCTAACCAGAGTGACGGGAGCGGCACAATTCAGAAAAAGTGCTCAGCTCGCCGAGAAAATGCGATTTAAGCAATAAAATTAAAAATGCTTATAAAACATAAACCAAACGTTGGAGGTGGTCATTTCTTCATGCGCAGTGATAAACTCGGCACTCTAAAGCACCCGAGAGCGTTTTTTTCCATGCCAACCTAACCAGAGTGACGGGAGCGGCACAATTTAGAAAAAGCGCTCAGCTCGCCGAGAAAATGCGATTTAAGCAATAAAATTAAAAATGCTTATAAAACATAAACCAAACGTTGGAGGTGGTCATTTCTTCATGCGCAGTGATAAACTCGGCACTCTAAAGCACCCGAGAGCGTTTTTTTCCATGCCAACCTAACCAGAGTGACGGGAGCGGCACAATTCAGAAAAAGCGCTCAGCTCGCCGAGAAAATGCGATTTAAGCAATAAAATTAAAAATGCTTCTAAAACATAAACCAAACGTTGGAGGTGGTCATTTCTTCATGCGCAGTGATAAACTCGGCACTCTAAAGCACCCGAGAGCGTTTTTTTCCATGCCAACCTAACCAGAGTGACGGGAGCGGCACAATTCAGAAAAAGTGCTCAGCTCGCCGAGAAAATGCGATTTAAGCAATAAAATTAAAAATGCTTATAAAACATAAACCAAACGTTGGAGGTGGTCATTTCTTCATGCGCAGTGATAAACTCGGCACTCTAAAGCACCCGAGAGCGTTTTTTTCCATGCCAACCTAACCAGAGTGACGGGAGCGGCACAATTCAGAAAAAGTGCTCAGCTCGCCGAGAAAATGCGATTTAAGCAATACAATTAAAAATGCTTATAAAACATAAACCAAACGTTGGAGGTGGTCATTTCTTCATGCGCAGTGATAAACTCGGCACTCTAAAGTGTCACGCCTCCGCGTCACCTGACTTCCAGCCAAGCCCTACTCAGTGAATTGCCAGCACCTGCTACAGCTCGTTAGGTCCCCTACTTAACCTCTCGGTGTTCTGCCAGTGGTTGTCAGTTCGTCTGCTTACCCTGCCCGTGATACTCCTGCCTTTTTTCCCCGGACCGATCTTTGTAGTCACCTGCTTCCTTGATCTTCGACCACGCTTCTGCTCGCCGCCTGTCCTGACAACTTGCTCGCCCTTCGACCACGCTTCAGCTCGCCGCCTGTCCTGACAACTTGCTCGCCCTTCGACCACGCTTCAGCTCGCTGCCTGCCTCCGACTACTCCTACGCGCTGTGCTCTGCCACGCCAGCCCGACCGCAGGTCCAGCGTTCCATTTCCCCTTTGGCAATAAAGGATTGTGCTGCACTTGGTTGCCCTGCCTTTGATACCTGACAGAACGAACTGACCCAAAATGCAACCAGCGCACAATCCCTCAGACCTGGACCGCCTGACCACCACGGAGTGGGGACTTAGCAAGACCACAGAGGAGATGGCGGCTTTAACGAGGATCGTCCAGCAGCAGCAACAGCAGCTCCAGCAGCAGCAACAGCAGCTCCAGCAGCATCATCAGCTCCACCAGGAACTGGTAGAAGCTCTCAGGGACCTCAAAGACTTGGTACCTCTGGCTGCTGCAGACCAATCTGCACGAGCCATGTCCACGCCCTGTCCTGCCCCGGCGCCCGGGCAGCTCGTGGACGTCCCGGAGCCCAGACTCAGTAACCTCGCGAGGTTTGACGGCGACCCCAAGTATGTCCGGGCTTTTCTGACTAACTGCCGTGTCTTGTTTGACCTCCAGCCCGTCACATTTGCCACGGAACCAGCCAAGGTGGGTTTCGTGCTTACTCACCTGACGGGCGAGGCGTGGCTGTGGGGAACGGCCGAATATGAGCGACAAGGACCCGCCTGTTTGTCATTCGACGCCTTCGCAAAGGAGATCCTGTGCGTGTTTGACTTGGGCTCCGCCTTGGAGGACGCCTCCACGGAGCTCATCACGCTGCGCCAAAACAGCGGATCTGTCGCCCAGTATGCCATCCGGTTCCAGACGGTGGCGCGTCGTAGCGGCTGGAACACCCCGGCTCTCGTCGGCACCTTCCTCCACGGACTCGCAGAGTACATCAAGGACGAGGTGGTGTCCTACGAGCGCCCTCAGACCCTGGAGGAGGCCATGG
This sequence comes from Syngnathus typhle, assembly GCF_033458585.1. Taxonomy (NCBI): domain Eukaryota; kingdom Metazoa; phylum Chordata; class Actinopteri; order Syngnathiformes; family Syngnathidae; genus Syngnathus; species Syngnathus typhle. Next base: position 38,945 of record NW_026872151.1, read on the forward strand.
ACCTGGCAGCACGGGTGGACCGGCGGATCCAGACAAGGCGACGCGAGGAGAGAAGGGTGACTCCGCCCCCCCGTCATCGTGACATCAGCCCGACACCTCGGGTGTCAGGGAGAGCACCGGTTTTCCCGCCTGACCGGTCATCAGCCAGGGACCCTGTCCACGTAAGTCAGCACAGTTGTACTACTCCTCCCACCCAGCCCGGCTGGCCGGAGCCGATGGAGATAGGACGCACCTTTCTCTCGGCAAAGAGGCGTAGGGAGCGCCTCAGAGACAGCCTTTGCCTGTACTGCGGGGGTGAGGGTCACTGGGTGACCTCTTGCCAGAAGAGACCTAAGGGCAACTGCCAAGCAGGGATCCGTTTGGGGACGGTTTTCTTGCCCCCTACCACCTGTCCCGAGTCCCTGCCCCGGACCTGCTATCCGACTCCAGCCCGTGCCCTTGCCTCTCGGCCCTCCGCTTCACCAGCCCGGGGACAGCGGCCGCGGGTCCAGTCTCGTCGTCAGCCGCGGCGTATGGCCCGGGCCCTTACTCGGCTGCCGTTGCGACGTTCGCAGCCGGGTTCTGCTCCGGAGGGCGGGGAGTTATGGTCTGACCGGCTCCCTGCTCAAAGTAGTCCGGTAGGGACCCATTCGGTTCCCGCGCCGGCCCCCTGGTCGGAATCTCCCGATGCCACGGCTGGAGAGGGGGACTGGGCGGTGATGCCTCCTGATGATCGGGCTTGGTCGACGTGTTCTGGCTCGGACTTCTCGGATTATTGATCGACGCGCGTCTTGGGGTAAGGGCCTCCTCCTCTGGCTCGGGGTTCTGTTTTTTGGGACGTCGGGAGCCGTCCCTTGGGGGGGGGGTTCTGTCACGCCTCCGCGTCACCTGACTTCCAGCCAAGCCCTACTCAGTGAATTGCCAGCACCTGCTACAGCTCGTTAGGTCCCCTACTTAACCTCTCGGTGTTCTGCCAGTGGTTGTCAGTTCGTCTGCTTACCCTGCCCGTGATACTCCTGCCTTTTTTCCCCGGACCGATCTTTGTAGTCACCTGCTTCCGTGATCTTCGACCACGCTTCTGCTCGCCGCCTGTCCTGACAACTTGCTCGCCCTTCGACCACGCTTCAGCTCGCCGCCTGTCCTGACAACTTGCTCGCCCTTCGACCACGCTTCAGCTCGCCGCCTGTCCTGACAACTTGCTCGCCCTTCGACCACGCTTCAGCTCGCTGCCTGCCTCCGACTACTCCTACGCGCTGTGCTCTGCCACGCCAGCCCGACCGCAGGTCCAGCGTTCCATTTCCCCTTTGGCAATAAAGGATTGTGCTGCACTTGGTTGCCCTGCCTTTGATACCTGACACTAAAGCACCCGAGAGCGTTTTTTTCCATGCCAACCTAACCAGAGTGACGGGAGCGGCACAATTCAGAAAAAGTGCTCAGCTCGCCGAGAAAATGCGATTTAAGCAATAAAATTAAAAATGCTTATAAAACATAAACCAAACGTTGGAGGTGGTCATTTCTTCATGCGCAGTGATAAACTCGGCACTCTAAAGCACCCGAGAGCGTTTTTTTCCATGCCAACCTAACCAGAGTGACGGGAGCGGCACAATTCAGAAAAAGCGCTCAGCTCGCCGAGAAAATGCGATTTAAGCAATAAAATTAAAAATGCTTATAAAACATAAACCAAACGTTGGAGGTGGTCATTTCTTCATGCGCAGTGATAAACTCGGCACTCTAAAGCACCCGAGAGCGTTTTTTTCCATGCCAACCTAACCAGAGTGACGGGAGCGGCACAATTCAGAAAAAGCGCTCAGCTCGCCGAGAAAATGCGATTTAAGCAATAAAATTAAAAATGCTTATAAAACATAAACCAAACGTTGGAGGTGGTCATTTCTTCATGGGCAGTGATAAACTCGGCACTCTAAAGCACCCGAGAGCGTTTTTTTCCATGCCAACCTAACCAGAGTGACGGGAGCGGCACAATTCAGAAAAAGTGCTCAGCTCGCCGAGAAAATGCGATTTAAGCAATAAAATTAAAAATGCTTATAAAACATAAACCAAACGTTGGAGGTGGTCATTTCTTCATGCGCAGTGATAAACTCGGCACTCTAAAGCACCCGACAGAGTTTTTTTCCATGCCAACCTAACCAGAGTGACGGGAGCGGCACAATTCAGAAAAAGTGCTCAGCTCGCCGAGAAAATGCGATTTAAGCAATAAAATTAAAAATGCTTATAAAACATAAACCAAACGTTGGAGGTGGTCATTTCTTCATGCGCAGTGATAAACTCGGCACTCTAAAGCACCCGAGAGCGTTTTTTTCCATGCCAACCTAACCAAAGTGACGGGAGCGGCACAATTCAGAAAAAGTGCTCAGCTCACCGAGAAAATGCGATGTAAGCAATAGAATTAAAAATGCTTATAAAACATAAACCAAACGTTGGAGGTGGTCATTTCTTCATGCGCAGTGATAAACTCGGCACTCTAAAGCACCCGAGAGCGTTTTTTTCCATGCCAACCTAACCAGAGTGACGGGAGCGGCACAATTCAGAAAAAGTGCTCAGCTCGCCGAGAAAATGCGATTTAAGCAATAAAATTAAAAATGCTTATAAAACATAAACCAAACGTTGGAGGTGGTCATTTCTTCGTGCGGAGTGATAAACTCGGCACTCTAAAGCACCCGAGAGCGTTTTTTTTCCATGCCAACCTAACCAGAGTGACGGGAGCGGCACAATTCAGAAAAAGTGCTCAGCTCGCCGAGAAAATGCGATTTAAGCAATACAATTAAAAATGCTTATAAAACATAAACCACACGTTGGAGGTGGTCATTTCTTCATGCGCAGTGATAAACTCGGCACTCTAAAGCACCCGAGAGCGTTTTTTTCCATGCCAACCTAACCAGAGTGACGGGAGCGGCACAATTCAGAAAAAGTGCTCAGCTCGCCGAGAAAATGCGATTTAAGCAATACAATTAAAAATGCTTATAAAACATAAACCAAACGTTGGAGGTGGTCATTTCTTCATGCGCAGTGATAAACTCGGCACTCTAAAGCACCCGAGAGCGTTTTTTTCCATGCCAACCTAACCAGAGTGACGGGAGCGGCACAATTCAGAAAAAGTGCTCAGCTCGCCGAGAAAATGCGATTTAACCAATACAATTAAAAATGCTTATAAAACATAAACCAAACGTTAGAGGTGGTCATTTCTTCATGCGCAGTGATAAACTCGGCACTCTAAAGCACCCGAGAGCGTTTTTTTCCATGCCAACCTAACCAGAGTGACGGGAGCGGCACAATTCAGAAAAAGTGCTCAGCTCGCCGAGAAAATGCGATTTAAGCAATAAAATTAAAAATGCTTATAAAACATAAACCAAACGTTGGAGGTGGTCATTTCTTCATGCGCAGTGATAAACTCGGCACTCTAAAGCACCCGAGAGCGTTTTTTTCCATGCCAACCTAACCAGAGTGACGGGAGCGGCACAATTCAGAAAAAGTGCTCAGCTCGCCGAGAAAATGCGATTTAAGCAATAAAATTAAAAATGCTTATAAAACATAAACCAAACGTTGGAGGTGGTCATTTCTTCGTGCGGAGTGATAAACTCGGCACTCTAAAGCACCCGAGAGCGTTTTTTTTCCATGCCAACCTAACCAGAGTGACGGGAGCGGCAAAATTCAGAAAAAGTGCTCAGCTCGCCGAGAAAATGCGATTTAAGCAATAAAATTAAAAATGCTTATAAAACATAAACCAAACGTTGGAGGTGGTCATTTCTTCATGCGCAGTGATAAACTCGGCACTCTAAAGCACCCGAGAGCGTTTTTTTCCATGCCAACCTAACCAGAGTGACGGGAGCGGCACAATTCAGAAAAAGTGCTCAGCTCGCCGAGAAAATGCGATTTAAGCAATAAAATTAAAAATGCTTATAAAACATAAACCAAACGTTGGAGGTGGTCATTTCTTCATGCGCAGTGATAAACTCGGCACTCTAAAGCACCCGAGAGCGTTTTTTTCCATGCCAACCTAACCAGAGTGACGGGAGCGGCACAATTCAGAAAAAGTGCTCAGCTCGCCGAGAAAATGCGATTTAAGCAATAAAATTAAAAATGCTTATAAAACATAAACCAAACGTTGGAGGTGGTCATTTCTTCATGCGCAGTGATAAACTCGGCACTCTAAAGCACCCGAGAGCGTTTTTTTCCATGCCAACCTAACCAGAGTGACGGGAGCGGCACAATTCAGAAAAAGCGCTCAGCTCGCCGAGAAAATGCGATTTAAGCAATAAAATTAAAAATGCTTATAAAACATAAACCAAACGTTGGAGGTGGTCATTTCTTCATGCGCAGTGATAAACTCGGCACTCTAAAGCACCCGAGAGCGTTTTTTTCCATGCCAACCTAACCAGAGTGACGGGAGCGGCACAATTCAGAAAAAGCGCTCAGCTCGCCGAGAAAATGCGATTTAAGCAATAAAATTAAAAATGCTTATAAAACATAAACCAAACGTTGGAGGTGGTCATTTCTTCATGGGCAGTGATAAACTCGGCACTCTAAAGCACCCGAGAGCGTTTTTTTCCATGCCAACCTAACCAGAGTGACGGGAGCGGCACAATTCAGAAAAAGTGCTCAGCTCGCCGAGAAAATGCGATTTAAGCAATAAAATTAAAAATGCTTATAAAACATAAACCGAACGTTGGAGGTGGTCATTTCTTCATGCGCAGTGATAAACTCGGCACTCTAAAGCACCCGAGAGCGTTTTTTTCCATGCCAACCTAACCAGAGTGACGGGAGCGGCACAATTCAGAAAAAGTGCTCAGCTCGCCGAGAAAATGCGATTTAAGCAATAAAATTAAAAATGCTTATAAAACATAAACCAAACGTTGGAGGTGGTCATTTCTTCATGCGCAGTGATAAACTCGGCACTCTAAAGCACCCGAGAGCGTTTTTTTCCATGCCAACCTAACCAGAGTGACGGGAGCGGCACAATTCAGAAAAAGTGCTCAGCTCGCCGAGAAAATGCGATTTAAGCAATAAAATTAAAAATGCTTATAAAACATAAACCAAACGTTGGAGGTGGTCATTTCTTCATGCGCAGTGATAAACTCGGCACTCTAAAGCACCCGAGAGCGTTTTTTTTCCATGCCAACCTAACCAGAGTGACGGGAGCGGCACAATTCAGAAAAAGTGCTCAGCTCGCCGAGAAAATGCGATGTAAGCAATAAAATTAAAAATGCTTATAAAACATAAACCAAACGTTGGAGGTGGTCATTTCTTCATGCGCAGTGATAAACTCGGCACTCTAAAGCACCCGAGAGCGTTTTTTTCCATGCCAACCTAACCAGAGTGACGGGAGCGGCACAATTCAGAAAAAGTGCTCAGCTCGCCGAGAAAATGCGATTTAAGCAATAAAATTAAAAATGCTTATAAAACATAAACCAAACGTTGGAGGTGGTCATTTCTTCATGCGCAGTGATAAACTCGGCACTCTAAAGCACCCGAGAGCGTTTTTTTTCCATGCCAACCTAACCAGAGTGACGGGAGCGGCACAATTCAGAAAAAGTGCTCAGCTCGCCGAGAAAATGCGATTTAAGCAATAAAATTAAAAATGCTTATAAAACATAAACCAAACGTTGGAGGTGGTCATTTCTTCATGCGCAGTGATAAACTCGGCACTCTAAAGCACCCGAGAGCGTTTTTTTCCATGCCAACCTAACCAGAGTGACGGGAGCGGCACAATTCAGAAAAAGTGCTCAGCTCGCCGAGAAAATGCGATTTAAGCAATAAAATTAAAAATGCTCATAAAACATAAACCAAACGTTGGAGGTGGTCATTTCTTCATGCGCAGTGATAAACTCGGCACTCTAAAGCACCCGAGAGCGTTTTTTTCCATGCCAACCTAACCAGAGTGACGGGAGCGGCACAATTTAGAAAAAGCGCTCAGCTCGCCGAGAAAATGCGATTTAAGCAATAAAATTAAAAATGCTTATAAAACATAAACCAAACGTTGGAGGTGGTCATTTCTTCATGCGCAGTGATAAACTCGGCACTCTAAAGCACCCGAGAGCGTTTTTTTCCATGCCAACCTAACCAGAGTGACGGGAGCGGCACAATTCAGAAAAAGCGCTCAGCTCGCCGAGAAAATGCGATTTAAGCAATAAAATTAAAAATGCTTCTAAAACATAAACCAAACGTTGGAGGTGGTCATTTCTTCATGCGCAGTGATAAACTCGGCACTCTAAAGCACCCGAGAGCGTTTTTTTCCATGCCAACCTAACCAGAGTGACGGGAGCGGCACAATTCAGAAAAAGTGCTCAGCTCGCCGAGAAAATGCGATTTAAGCAATAAAATTAAAAATGCTTATAAAACATAAACCAAACGTTGGAGGTGGTCATTTCTTCATGCGCAGTGATAAACTCGGCACTCTAAAGCACCCGAGAGCGTTTTTTTCCATGCCAACCTAACCAGAGTGACGGGAGCGGCACAATTCAGAAAAAGTGCTCAGCTCGCCGAGAAAATGCGATTTAAGCAATACAATTAAAAATGCTTATAAAACATAAACCAAACGTTGGAGGTGGTCATTTCTTCATGCGCAGTGATAAACTCGGCACTCTAAAGTGTCACGCCTCCGCGTCACCTGACTTCCAGCCAAGCCCTACTCAGTGAATTGCCAGCACCTGCTACAGCTCGTTAGGTCCCCTACTTAACCTCTCGGTGTTCTGCCAGTGGTTGTCAGTTCGTCTGCTTACCCTGCCCGTGATACTCCTGCCTTTTTTCCCCGGACCGATCTTTGTAGTCACCTGCTTCCTTGATCTTCGACCACGCTTCTGCTCGCCGCCTGTCCTGACAACTTGCTCGCCCTTCGACCACGCTTCAGCTCGCCGCCTGTCCTGACAACTTGCTCGCCCTTCGACCACGCTTCAGCTCGCTGCCTGCCTCCGACTACTCCTACGCGCTGTGCTCTGCCACGCCAGCCCGACCGCAGGTCCAGCGTTCCATTTCCCCTTTGGCAATAAAGGATTGTGCTGCACTTGGTTGCCCTGCCTTTGATACCTGACAGAACGAACTGACCCAAAATGCAACCAGCGCACAATCCCTCAGACCTGGACCGCCTGACCACCACGGAGTGGGGACTTAGCAAGACCACAGAGGAGATGGCGGCTTTAACGAGGATCGTCCAGCAGCAGCAACAGCAGCTCCAGCAGCAGCAACAGCAGCTCCAGCAGCATCATCAGCTCCACCAGGAACTGGTAGAAGCTCTCAGGGACCTCAAAGACTTGGTACCTCTGGCTGCTGCAGACCAATCTGCACGAGCCATGTCCACGCCCTGTCCTGCCCCGGCGCCCGGGCAGCTCGTGGACGTCCCGGAGCCCAGACTCAGTAACCTCGCGAGGTTTGACGGCGACCCCAAGTATGTCCGGGCTTTTCTGACTAACTGCCGTGTCTTGTTTGACCTCCAGCCCGTCACATTTGCCACGGAACCAGCCAAGGTGGGTTTCGTGCTTACTCACCTGACGGGCGAGGCGTGGCTGTGGGGAACGGCCGAATATGAGCGACAAGGACCCGCCTGTTTGTCATTCGACGCCTTCGCAAAGGAGATCCTGTGCGTGTTTGACTTGGGCTCCGCCTTGGAGGACGCCTCCACGGAGCTCATCACGCTGCGCCAAAACAGCGGATCTGTCGCCCAGTATGCCATCCGGTTCCAGACGGTGGCGCGTCGTAGCGGCTGGAACACCCCGGCTCTCGTCGGCACCTTCCTCCACGGACTCGCAGAGTACATCAAGGACGAGGTGGTGTCCTACGAGCGCCCTCAGACCCTGGAGGAGGCCATGGACCTGGCAGCACGGGTGGACCGGCGGATCCAGACAAGGCGACGCGAGGAGAGAAGGGTGACTCCGCCCCCCCGTCATCGTGACATCAGCCCGACACCTCGGGTGTCAGGGAGAGCACCGGTTTTCCCGCCTGACCGGTCATCAGCCAGGGACCCTGTCCACGTAAGTCAGCACAGTTGTACTACTCCTCCCACCCAGCCCGGCTGGCCGGAGCCGATGGAGATAGGACGCACCTTTCTCTCGGCAAAGAGGCGTAGGGAGCGCCTCAGAGACAGCCTTTGCCTGTACTGCGGGGGTGAGGGTCACTGGGTGACCTCTTGCCAGAAGAGACCTAAGGGCAACTGCCAAGCAGGGATCCGTTTGGGGACGGTTTTCTTGCCCCCTACCACCTGTCCCGAGTCCCTGCCCCGGACCTGCTATCCGACTCCAGCCCGTGCCCTTGCCTCTCGGCCCTCCGCTTCACCAGCCCGGGGACAGCGGCCGCGGGTCCAGTCTCGTCGTCAGCCGCGGCGTATGGCCCGGGCCCTTACTCGGCTGCCGTTGCGACGTTCGCAGCCGGGTTCTGCTCCGGAGGGCGGGGAGTTATGGTCTGACCGGCTCCCTGCTCAAAGTAGTCCGGTAGGGACCCATTCGGTTCCCGCGCCGGCCCCCTGGTCGGAATCTCCCGATGCCACGGCTGGAGAGGGGGACTGGGCGGTGATGCCTCCTGATGATCGGGCTTGGTCGACGTGTTCTGGCTCGGACTTCTCGGATTATTGATCGACGCGCGTCTTGGGGTAAGGGCCTCCTCCTCTGGCTCGGGGTTCTGTTTTTTGGGACGTCGGGAGCCGTCCCTTGGGGGGGGGGTTCTGTCACGCCTCCGCGTCACCTGACTTCCAGCCAAGCCCTACTCAGTGAATTGCCAGCACCTGCTACAGCTCGTTAGGTCCCCTACTTAACCTCTCGGTGTTCTGCCAGTGGTTGTCAGTTCGTCTGCTTACCCTGCCCGTGATACTCCTGCCTTTTTTCCCCGGACCGATCTTTGTAGTCACCTGCTTCCGTGATCTTCGACCACGCTTCTGCTCGCCGCCTGTCCTGACAACTTGCTCGCCCTTCGACCACGCTTCAGCTCGCCGCCTGTCCTGACAACTTGCTCGCCCTTCGACCACGCTTCAGCTCGCCGCCTGTCCTGACAACTTGCTCGCCCTTCGACCACGCTTCAGCTCGCTGCCTGCCTCCGACTACTCCTACGCGCTGTGCTCTGCCACGCCAGCCCGACCGCAGGTCCAGCGTTCCATTTCCCCTTTGGCAATAAAGGATTGTGCTGCACTTGGTTGCCCTGCCTTTGATACCTGACACTAAAGCACCCGAGAGCGTTTTTTTCCATGCCAACCTAACCAGAGTGACGGGAGCGGCACAATTCAGAAAAAGTGCTCAGCTCGCCGAGAAAATGCGATTTAAGCAATAAAATTAAAAATGCTTATAAAACATAAACCAAACGTTGGAGGTGGTCATTTCTTCATGCGCAGTGATAAACTCGGCACTCTAAAGCACCCGAGAGCGTTTTTTTCCATGCCAACCTAACCAGAGTGACGGGAGCGGCACAATTCAGAAAAAGCGCTCAGCTCGCCGAGAAAATGCGATTTAAGCAATAAAATTAAAAATGCTTATAAAACATAAACCAAACGTTGGAGGTGGTCATTTCTTCATGCGCAGTGATAAACTCGGCACTCTAAAGCACCCGAGAGCGTTTTTTTCCATGCCAACCTAACCAGAGTGACGGGAGCGGCACAATTCAGAAAAAGCGCTCAGCTCGCCGAGAAAATGCGATTTAAGCAATAAAATTAAAAATGCTTATAAAACATAAACCAAACGTTGGAGGTGGTCATTTCTTCATGGGCAGTGATAAACTCGGCACTCTAAAGCACCCGAGAGCGTTTTTTTCCATGCCAACCTAACCAGAGTGACGGGAGCGGCACAATTCAGAAAAAGTGCTCAGCTCGCCGAGAAAATGCGATTTAAGCAATAAAATTAAAAATGCTTATAAAACATAAACCAAACGTTGGAGGTGGTCATTTCTTCATGCGCAGTGATAAACTCGGCACTCTAAAGCACCCGACAGAGTTTTTTTCCATGCCAACCTAACCAGAGTGACGGGAGCGGCACAATTCAGAAAAAGTGCTCAGCTCGCCGAGAAAATGCGATTTAAGCAATAAAATTAAAAATGCTTATAAAACATAAACCAAACGTTGGAGGTGGTCATTTCTTCATGCGCAGTGATAAACTCGGCACTCTAAAGCACCCGAGAGCGTTTTTTTCCATGCCAACCTAACCAAAGTGACGGGAGCGGCACAATTCAGAAAAAGTGCTCAGCTCACCGAGAAAATGCGATGTAAGCAATAGAATTAAAAATGCTTATAAAACATAAACCAAACGTTGGAGGTGGTCATTTCTTCATGCGCAGTGATAAACTCGGCACTCTAAAGCACCCGAGAGCGTTTTTTTCCATGCCAACCTAACCAGAGTGACGGGAGCGGCACAATTCAGAAAAAGTGCTCAGCTCGCCGAGAAAATGCGATTTAAGCAATAAAATTAAAAATGCTTATAAAACATAAACCAAACGTTGGAGGTGGTCATTTCTTCGTGCGGAGTGATAAACTCGGCACTCTAAAGCACCCGAGAGCGTTTTTTTTCCATGCCAACCTAACCAGAGTGACGGGAGCGGCACAATTCAGAAAAAGTGCTCAGCTCGCCGAGAAAATGCGATTTAAGCAATACAATTAAAAATGCTTATAAAACATAAACCACACGTTGGAGGTGGTCATTTCTTCATGCGCAGTGATAAACTCGGCACTCTAAAGCACCCGAGAGCGTTTTTTTCCATGCCAACCTAACCAGAGTGACGGGAGCGGCACAATTCAGAAAAAGTGCTCAGCTCGCCGAGAAAATGCGATTTAAGCAATACAATTAAAAATGCTTATAAAACATAAACCAAACGTTGGAGGTGGTCATTTCTTCATGCGCAGTGATAAACTCGGCACTCTAAAGCACCCGAGAGCGTTTTTTTCCATGCCAACCTAACCAGAGTGACGGGAGCGGCACAATTCAGAAAAAGTGCTCAGCTCGCCGAGAAAATGCGATTTAACCAATACAATTAAAAATGCTTATAAAACATAAACCAAACGTTAGAGGTGGTCATTTCTTCATGCGCAGTGATAAACTCGGCACTCTAAAGCACCCGAGAGCGTTTTTTTCCATGCCAACCTAACCAGAGTGACGGGAGCGGCACAATTCAGAAAAAGTGCTCAGCTCGCCGAGAAAATGCGATTTAAGCAATAAAATTAAAAATGCTTATAAAACATAAACCAAACGTTGGAGGTGGTCATTTCTTCATGCGCAGTGATAAACTCGGCACTCTAAAGCACCCGAGAGCGTTTTTTTCCATGCCAACCTAACCAGAGTGACGGGAGCGGCACAATTCAGAAAAAGTGCTCAGCTCGCCGAGAAAATGCGATTTAAGCAATAAAATTAAAAATGCTTATAAAACATAAACCAAACGTTGGAGGTGGTCATTTCTTCGTGCGGAGTGATAAACTCGGCACTCTAAAGCACCCGAGAGCGTTTTTTTTCCATGCCAACCTAACCAGAGTGACGGGAGCGGCAAAATTCAGAAAAAGTGCTCAGCTCGCCGAGAAAATGCGATTTAAGCAATAAAATTAAAAATGCTTATAAAACATAAACCAAACGTTGGAGGTGGTCATTTCTTCATGCGCAGTGATAAACTCGGCACTCTAAAGCACCCGAGAGCGTTTTTTTCCATGCCAACCTAACCAGAGTGACGGGAGCGGCACAATTCAGAAAAAGTGCTCAGCTCGCCGAGAAAATGCGATTTAAGCAATAAAATTAAAAATGCTTATAAAACATAAACCAAACGTTGGAGGTGGTCATTTCTTCATGCGCAGTGATAAACTCGGCACTCTAAAGCACCCGAGAGCGTTTTTTTCCATGCCAACCTAACCAGAGTGACGGGAGCGGCACAATTCAGAAAAAGTGCTCAGCTCGCCGAGAAAATGCGATTTAAGCAATAAAATTAAAAATGCTTATAAAACATAAACCAAACGTTGGAGGTGGTCATTTCTTCATGCGCAGTGATAAACTCGGCACTCTAAAGCACCCGAGAGCGTTTTTTTCCATGCCAACCTAACCAGAGTGACGGGAGCGGCACAATTCAGAAAAAGCGCTCAGCTCGCCGAGAAAATGCGATTTAAGCAATAAAATTAAAAATGCTTATAAAACATAAACCAAACGTTGGAGGTGGTCATTTCTTCATGCGCAGTGATAAACTCGGCACTCTAAAGCACCCGAGACCGTTTTTTTCCATGCCAACCTAACCAGAGTGACGGGAGCGGCACAATTCAGAAAAAGCGCTCAGCTCGCCGAGAAAATGCGATTTAAGCAATAAAATTAAAAATGCTTATAAAACATAAACCAAACGTTGGAGGTGGTCATTTCTTCATGGGCAGTGATAAACTCGGCACTCTAAAGCACCCGAGAGCGTTTTTTTCCATGCCAACCTAACCAGAGTGACGGGAGCGGCACAATTCAGAAAAAGTGCTCAGCTCGCCGAGAAAATGCGATTTAAGCAATAAAATTAAAAATGCTTATAAAACATAAACCGAACGTTGGAGGTGGTCATTTCTTCATGCGCAGTGATAAACTCGGCACTCTAAAGCACCCGAGAGCGTTTTTTTCCATGCCAACCTAACCAGAGTGACGGGAGCGGCACAATTCAGAAAAAGTGCTCAGCTCGCCGAGAAAATGCGATTTAAGCAATAAAATTAAAAATGCTTATAAAACATAAACCAAACGTTGGAGGTCGTCATTTCTTCATGCGCAGTGATAAACTCGGCACTCTAAAGCACCCGAGAGCGTTTTTTTCCATGCCAACCTAACCAGAGTGACGGGAGCGGCACAATTCAGAAAAAGTGCTCAGCTCGCCGAGAAAATGCGATTTAAGCAATAAAATTAAAAATGCTTATAAAACATAAACCAAACGTTGGAGGTGGTCATTTCTTCATGCGCAGTGATAAACTCGGCACTAAAGCACCCGAGACTGTTTTTTTCCATGCCAACCTAACCAGAGTGACGGGAGCGGCACAATTCAGAAAAAGTGCTCAGCTCGCCGAGAAAATGCGATTTAAGCAATAAAATTAAAAATGCTTATAAAACATAAACCAAACGTTGGAGGTGGTCATTTCTTCATGCGCAGTGATAAACTCGGCACTCTAAAGCACCCGAGAGCGTTTTTTCCCATGCCAACCTAACCAGAGTGACGGGAGCGGCACAATTCAGAAAAAGTGCTCAGCTCGCCGAGAAAATGCGATTTAAGCAATAAAATTAAAAATGCTTATAAAACATAAACCAAACGTTGGAGGTGGTCATTGCTTCATGCGCAGTGATAAACTCGGCACTCTAAAGCACCCGAGAGCGTTTTTTTCCATGCCAACCTAACCAGATTGACGGGAGCGGCACAATTCAGAAAAAGTGCTCAGCTCGCCGAGAAAATGCGATTTAAGCAATAAAATTAAAAATGCTTATAAAACATAAACCAAACGTTGGAGGTGGTCATTTCTTCATGCGCAGTGATAAACTCGGCACTCTAAAGCACCCGAGCGCGTTTTTTCCATGCCAACCTAACCAGAGTGACGGGAGCGGCACAATTCAGAAAAAGTGCTCAGCTCGCCGAGAAAATGCGATTTAAGCAATACAATTAAAAATGCTTATAAAACATAAACCAAAAGTTGGAGGTGGTCATTTCTTCATGCGCAGTGATAAACTCGGCACTCTAAAGCACCCGAGAGCGTTTTCTTCCATGCCAACCTAACCAGAGTGACGGGAGCGGCACAATTCAGAAAAAGTGCTCAGCTCGCCGAGAAAATGCGATTTAAGCAATACAATTAAAAATGCTTATAAAACATAAACCAAACGTTGGAGGTGGTCATTTCTTCATGCGCAGTGATAAACTCGGCACTCTAAAGCACCCGAGAGCGTTTTTTTCCATGCCAACCTAACCAGAGTGACGGGAGCGGCACAATTCAGAAAAAGCGCTCAGCTCGCCGAGAAAATGCGATTTAAGCAATAAAATTAAAAATGCTTATAAAACATAAACCAAACGTTGGAGGTGGTCATTTCTTCATGCGCAGTGATAAACTCGGCACTCTAAAGCACCCGAAAGCGTTTTTTTCCATGCCAACCTAACCAGAGTGACGGGAGCGGCACAATTCAGAAAAAGCGCTCAGCTCGCCGAGAAAATGCGATTTAAGCAATAAAATTAAAAATGCTTATAAAACATAAAGCAAACGTTGGAGGTGGTCATTTCTTCATGCGCAGTGATAAACTCGGCACTCTAAAGCACCCGAGAGCGTTTTTTTCCATGCCAACCTAACCAGAGTGACGGGAGCGGCACAATTCAGAAAAAGTGCTCAGCTCGCCGAGAAAATGCGATTTAAGCAATAAAATTAAAAATGCTTATAAAACATAAACCAAACGTTGGAGGTGGTCATTTCTTCATGCGCAGTGATAAACTCGGCACTCTAAAGCACCCGAGAGCGTTTTTTTCCATGCCAACCTAACCAGAGTGACGGGAGCGGCACAATTCAGAAAAAGTGCTCAGCTCGCCGAGAAAATGCGATTTAAGCAATAAAATTAAAAATGCTTATAAAACATAAACCAAACGTTGGAGGTGGTCATTTCTTCATGCGCAGTGATAAACTCGGCACTCTAAAGCACCCGAGAGCGTTTTTTTCCATGCCAACCTAACCAGAGTGACGGGAGCGGCACAATTCAGAAAAAGTGCTCAGCTCGCCGAGAAAATGCGATGTAAGCAATAAAATTAAAAATGCTTATAAAACATAAACCAAACGTTGGAGGTGGTCATTTCTTCATGCGCAGTGATAAACTCGGCACTCTAAAGCACCCGAGAGCGTTTTTTTCCATGCCAACCTAACCAGAGTGACGGGAGCGGCACAATTCAGAAAAAGTGCTCAGCTCGCCGAGAAAATGCGATTTAAGCAATAAAATTAAAAATGCTTATAAAACATAAACCAAACGTTGGAGGTGGTCATTTCTTCATGCGCAGTGATAAACTCGGCACTCTAAAGCACCCGAGAGCGTTTTTTTTCCATGCCAACCTAACCAGAGTGACGGGAGCGGCACAATTCAGAAAAAGTGCTCAGCTCGCCGAGAAAATGCGATGTAAGCAATAAAATTAAAAATGCTTATAAAACATAAACCAAACGTTGGAGGTGGTCATTTCTTCATGCGCAGTGATAAACTCGGCACTCTAAAGCACCCGAGAGCGTTTTTTTCCATGCCAACCTAACCAGAGTGACGGGAGCGGCACAATTCAGAAAAAGTGCTCAGCTCGCCGAGAAAATGCGATTTAAGCAATAAAATTAAAAATGCTTATAAAACATAAACCAAACGTTGGAGGTGGTCATTTCTTCATGCGCAGTGATAAACTCGGCACTCTAAAGCACCCGAGAGCGTTTTTTTTCCATGCCAACCTAACCAGAGTGACGGGAGCGGCACAATTCAGAAAAAGTGCTCAGCTCGCCGAGAAAATGCGATTTAAGCAATAAAATTAAAAATGCTTATAAAACATAAACCAAACGTTGGAGGTGGTCATTTCTTCATGCGCAGTGATAAACTCGGCACTCTAAAGCACCCGAGAGCGTTTTTTTCCATGCCAACCTAACCAGAGTGACGGGAGCGGCACAATTCAGAAAAAGTGCTCAGCTCGCCGAGAAAATGCGATTTAAGCAATAAAATTAAAAATGCTCATAAAACATAAACCAAACGTTGGAGGTGGTCATTTCTTCATGCGCAGTGATAAACTCGGCACTCTAAAGCACCCGAGAGCGTTTTTTTCCATGCCAACCTAACCAGAGTGACGGGAGCGGCACAATTTAGAAAAAGCGCTCAGCTCGCCGAGAAAATGCGATTTAAGCAATAAAATTAAAAATGCTTATAAAACATAAACCAAACGTTGGAGGTGGTCATTTCTTCATGCGCAGTGATAAACTCGGCACTCTAAAGCACCCGAGAGCGTTTTTTTCCATGCCAACCTAACCAGAGTGACGGGAGCGGCACAATTCAGAAAAAGCGCTCAGCTCGCCGAGAAAATGCGATTTAAGCAATAAAATTAAAAATGCTTCTAAAACATAAACCAAACGTTGGAGGTGGTCATTTCTTCATGCGCAGTGATAAACTCGGCACTCTAAAGCACCCGAGAGCGTTTTTTTCCATGCCAACCTAACCAGAGTGACGGGAGCGGCACAATTCAGAAAAAGTGCTCAGCTCGCCGAGAAAATGCGATTTAAGCAATAAAATTAAAAATGCTTATAAAACATAAACCAAACGTTGGAGGTGGTCATTTCTTCATGCGCAGTGATAAACTCGGCACTCTAAAGCACCCGAGAGCGTTTTTTTCCATGCCAACCTAACCAGAGTGACGGGAGCGGCACAATTCAGAAAAAGTGCTCAGCTCGCCGAGAAAATGCGATTTAAGCAATACAATTAAAAATGCTTATAAAACATAAACCAAACGTTGGAGGTGGTCATTTCTTCATGCGCAGTGATAAACTCGGCACTCTAAAGTGTCACGCCTCCGCGTCACCTGACTTCCAGCCAAGCCCTACTCAGTGAATTGCCAGCACCTGCTACAGCTCGTTAGGTCCCCTACTTAACCTCTCGGTGTTCTGCCAGTGGTTGTCAGTTCGTCTGCTTACCCTGCCCGTGATACTCCTGCCTTTTTTCCCCGGACCGATCTTTGTAGTCACCTGCTTCCTTGATCTTCGACCACGCTTCTGCTCGCCGCCTGTCCTGACAACTTGCTCGCCCTTCGACCACGCTTCAGCTCGCCGCCTGTCCTGACAACTTGCTCGCCCTTCGACCACGCTTCAGCTCGCTGCCTGCCTCCGACTACTCCTACGCGCTGTGCTCTGCCACGCCAGCCCGACCGCAGGTCCAGCGTTCCATTTCCCCTTTGGCAATAAAGGATTGTGCTGCACTTGGTTGCCCTGCCTTTGATACCTGACAGAACGAACTGACCCAAAATGCAACCAGCGCACAATCCCTCAGACCTGGACCGCCTGACCACCACGGAGTGGGGACTTAGCAAGACCACAGAGGAGATGGCGGCTTTAACGAGGATCGTCCAGCAGCAGCAACAGCAGCTCCAGCAGCAGTAACAGCAGCTCCAGCAGCATCATCAGCTCCACCAGGAACTGGTAGAAGCTCTCAGGGACCTCAAAGACTTGGTACCTCTGGCTGCTGCAGACCAATCTGCACGAGCCATGTCCACGCCCTGTCCTGCCCCGGCGCCCGGGCAGCTCGTGGACGTCCCGGAGCCCAGACTCAGTAACCTCGCGAGGTTTGACGGCGACCCCAAGTATGTCCGGGCTTTTCTGACTAACTGCCGTGTCTTGTTTGACCTCCAGCCCGTCACATTTGCCACGGAACCAGCCAAGGTGGGTTTCGTGCTTACTCACCTGACGGGCGAGGCGTGGCTGTGGGGAACGGCCGAATATGAGCGACAAGGACCCGCCTGTTTGTCATTCGACGCCTTCGCAAAGGAGATCCTGTGCGTGTTTGACTTGGGCTCCGCCTTGGAGGACGCCTCCACGGAGCTCATCACGCTGCGCCAAAACAGCGGATCTGTCGCCCAGTATGCCATCCGGTTCCAGACGGTGGCGCGTCGTAGCGGCTGGAACACCCCGGCTCTCGTCGGCACCTTCCTCCACGGACTCGCAGAGTACATCAAGGACGAGGTGGTGTCCTACGAGCGCCCTCAGACCCTGGAGGAGGCCATGGACCTGGCAGCACGGGTGGACCGGCGGATCCAGACAAGGCGACGCGAGGAGAGAAGGGTGACTCCGCCCCCCCGTCATCGTGACATCAGCCCGACACCTCGGGTGTCAGGGAGAGCACCGGTTTTCCCGCCTGACCGGTCATCAGCCAGGGACCCTGTCCACGTAAGTCAGCACAGTTGTACTACTCCTCCCACCCAGCCCGGCTGGCCGGAGCCGATGGAGATAGGACGCACCTTTCTCTCGGCAAAGAGGCGTAGGGAGCGCCTCAGAGACAGCCTTTGCCTGTACTGCGGGGGTGAGGGTCACTGGGTGACCTCTTGCCAGAAGAGACCTAAGGGCAACTGCCAAGCAGGGATCCGTTTGGGGACGGTTTTCTTGCCCCCTACCACCTGTCCCGAGTCCCTGCCCCGGACCTGCTATCCGACTCCAGCCCGTGCCCTTGCCTCTCGGCCCTCCGCTTCACCAGCCCGGGGACAGCGGCCGCGGGTCCAGTCTCGTCGTCAGCCGCGGCGTATGGCCCGGGCCCTTACTCGGCTGCCGTTGCGACGTTCGCAGCCGGGTTCTGCTCCGGAGGGCGGGGAGTTATGGTCTGACCGGCTCCCTGCTCAAAGTAGTCCGGTAGGGACCCATTCGGTTCCCGCGCCGGCCCCCTGGTCGGAATCTCCCGATGCCACGGCTGGAGAGGGGGACTGGGCGGTGATGCCTCCTGATGATCGGGCTTGGTCGACGTGTTCTGGCTCGGACTTCTCGGATTATTGATCGACGCGCGTCTTGGGGTAAGGGCCTCCTCCTCTGGCTCGGGGTTCTGTTTTTTGGGACGTCGGGAGCCGTCCCTTGGGGGGGGGGTTCTGTCACGCCTCCGCGTCACCTGACTTCCAGCCAAGCCCTACTCAGTGAATTGCCAGCACCTGCTACAGCTCGTTAGGTCCCCTACTTAACCTCTCGGTGTTCTGCCAGTGGTTGTCAGTTCGTCTGCTTACCCTGCCCGTGATACTCCTGCCTTTTTTCCCCGGACCGATCTTTGTAGTCACCTGCTTCCGTGATCTTCGACCACGCTTCTGCTCGCCGCCTGTCCTGACAACTTGCTCGCCCTTCGACCACGCTTCAGCTCGCCGCCTGTCCTGACAACTTGCTCGCCCTTCGACCACGCTTCAGCTCGCCGCCTGTCCTGACAACTTGCTCGCCCTTCGACCACGCTTCAGCTCGCTGCCTGCCTCCGACTACTCCTACGCGCTGTGCTCTGCCACGCCAGCCCGACCGCAGGTCCAGCGTTCCATTTCCCCTTTGGCAATAAAGGATTGTGCTGCACTTGGTTGCCCTGCCTTTGATACCTGACACTAAAGCACCCGAGAGCGTTTTTTTCCATGCCAACCTAACCAGAGTGACGGGAGCGGCACAATTCAGAAAAAGTGCTCAGCTCGCCGAGAAAATGCGATTTAAGCAATAAAATTAAAAATGCTTATAAAACATAAACCAAACGTTGGAGGTGGTCATTTCTTCATGCGCAGTGATAAACTCGGCACTCTAAAGCACCCGAGAGCGTTTTTTTTCCATGCCAACCTAACCAGAGTGACGGGAGCGGCACAATTCAGAAAAAGCGCTCAGCTCGCCGAGAAAATGCGATTTAAGCAATAAAATTAAAAATGCTTATAAAACATAAACCAAACGTTGGAGGTGGTCATTTCTTCATGCGCAGTGATAAACTCGGCACTCTAAAGCACCCGAGAGCGTTTTTTTCCATGCCAACCTAACCAGAGTGACGGGAGCGGCACAATTCAGAAAAAGCGCTCAGCTCGCCGAGAAAATGCGATTTAAGCAATAAAATTAAAAATGCTTATAAAACATAAACCAAACGTTGGAGGTGGTCATTTCTTCATGCGCAGTGATAAACTCGGCACTCTAAAGCACCCGAGAGCGTTTTTTTCCATGCCAACCTAACCAGAGTGACGGGAGCGGCACAATTCAGAAAAAGTGCTCAGCTCGCCGAGAAAATGCGATTTAAGCAATAAAATTAAAAATGCTTATAAAACATAAACCAAACGTTGGAGGTGGTCATTTCTTCATGCGCAGTGATAAACTCGGCACTCTAAAGCACCCGAGAGCGTTTTTTTCCATGCCAACATAACCAGAGTGACGGGAGCGGCACAATTCAGAAAAAGTGCTCAGCTCGCCGAGAAAATGCGATTTAAGCAATGTCATGTAACATGGGAATTGGGGAACAAATGGTGCAAGAAAAAAAATGAGTATGGATTGCTCCCAGGAATAAATTGGCAGGGCGGACATTCCAAATTTTAAACAGCAGATGGGGCAAAATCGGAGTTAGGTGTTAGGGAGTGAATTGGCCAAACTGAAATTCCAAGATTTTCCAAAAGATGGTGCCAAATCGTTGCCAGAAACCAAAATTGAGCGTGGTCTGATCGATGGAACACACACGAGAGCACAAAGGTGGTTTTATTATTTCATTTTATTTTTTGTATTTTATTTCAATTGCTTGGCTGAAATATATTCTGTAACGGCTTAAAGCAATATTATCACAGAATTGGACTAAGCTGACCACCCTTATGAAAATAGGGGTGTGTTAAAAAGGGTAAAACAAATGAGTTCTTGGTTTTATTATTTCATTTTATTTTTTTGTATTTTATTTCAATTGCTTGGCTGAAATATATTCTGTAACGGCTTAAAGCAATATTATCACAGAATTGGACTAAGCTGCCCACCCTTATGAAAATAGGGGTGTGTTAAAAAGGGTAAAACAAATGAGTTCTTGGTTTTATTATTTCATTTTATTTTTTGTATTTTATTTCAATTGCTTGGCTGAAATATATTCTGTAACGGCTTAAAGCAATATTATCACAGAATTGGACTAAGCTGCCCACCCTTATGAGAATAGGGGTGTGTTAAAAAGAGAAAAAGAAAGAAATCAATTCAAAGGCTTTGATTTATTTTGATTTAATGGTTGACCAAAGTCTGACTTTAAAGTATTGGTTTTAAAAAAGGAGAAGTAAAGAAAAGAGTAAGTAGTGTGCCTGCCAAGGGGGTTTCCACAGAATTTCGGTGGAAAGAATGAGCCGGAAATGAGCTGCCCGGAAAAAACGCAGGGGATGAGCGTGGGAAGCTGGACAGTATAGAAGCCGTAGGCGTGGGAAACTGGACAGTATAGAGGCCGTAGGCGTGGGAAACTGGACAGTATAGAGGCCAGCGGAAAAGGGAAGGGCCAGAGAAGTCTATAAAAAGGCCACCCTGGACATCGACAGGGCTCTCTCCTGGACCGCGGTCATAGTGAACAGAAGCCGGTAGGAGTTTCAAGACTTTTTCCAAAGCCTTCGAGATTTTTGTGTAAGACGCAAGATTGCTGGCACGGATTAACTTGGATTTACTCAAAAGAATTGGACTGGACAACTTTGCTTGAGAAACTAGGTGAGAGGACCGACTCCTTCTGTATTTCCGTGCGGGAAGGGAGCCAAATTATCGGGGTAGTGGGATTCCCTCATGGCCAAAACTAGTTTCTAAATTAGATTTTTAGAGATAAAATCGAATTGATCACTCGACCTTATTTCCACCAAAAAATAACCCCCAATTGGTACCCTCCTTTTCCTCTTTTCTGATTTAATTGTTGCAGTCAAAACTTACTCCAGGATTGAATGATTGTATTTGCAAGGGCATCAGTGAGTGGAATTGTTCAGTTTTTGGAGGATTGTGATTTGTAATGTTATTTCATGTTTCTTCAATAAAAGAGTTGTATATACTCATTTAATTCGTTGTGCGCTAATTTGTATGATTTATGCAGTCGATTGTTTGTGGAAGGGTTTATAAGCCGATTGATTAACGGGAGATTTTAAGAATTAGAGACTAAAGAATTAGATTTATTTCCAAACTCTGTCTTTGCCATACTTCTGCTAATTTGATTTACTTCCGAAAAAAGAGAAGTAGGTTTGCGGCTTTCGCAAAAGCGGAACGGGGCCGATCAAAAGTATTTAATTTACTCGGGCCGCGTCAGAACTACTTTGAATGATTCTGATTCTTGAAATAATTGCCTTCAGAATTTATTACTGGATAATAATAATAATTCGATTAAATCACTTGAACCCGTATTAAGTGAACTATCAGTTTGTCGGAAACAATTGAGTGCGAGGAAGCGCTTTTGCGGCTAAGTGTTCATCTATATACCGTTAGAATTAGTGAATAAGGTGTTAAACTTATTCTTAAGCGCTGTCATAGTCCTACTTCTGCTATTTCGACTTGCTCCCGGAAAAAAGGGAAGTAGGCTCGCTCCTCCATCAAAAGCGGAACGGGGCCTGAGCAAAAGTATTTAATTTACTCGGGCCGCATCAAAAGCCACTTTGGATGATTTTGAGGGGTTAATTTGCCTTCAGAAGTAATTACGCCTGTACGGTTAAGTGTTTATATATATAACATTGGAATTAGTGATTAAGGTATTAAAGTTCTCTTTTCAACCCTATCATTGTCATACTTTAGTCAATCAGACTTTCCACTGAAAAAAGGGAAGTAATCTCGTTACTTCCCCAACCCGGCCAGAGCAGAGCCATATTAAAAGTTACTTCGGCGAGAGCAGCGCTACGGGGCGCTATAGACTAACGAATCCCTGAGGCCTTGACAAGGGCATCTAAAAGCATCCGTAACGAAATACCAGCATCAAACAACTGAAGGGAGCCATCAATACGGCGTGGTCATACCGGCGACTTGCCTCGAATTGAGTTACTCGGCTTGCGCGTCGGATGATTTAAACGGGATTGACGTCGTATAGAAGTTGGGTTGATTCCAAGAGAATTAATTTGACTCGGGTGGTCAGCTGCGGACGAGTCCCTTCGCCCCGGCTTATCGAACCCGTTACTGGGGAGCCGGAGGCACTTTATTGGAAAGTGCACGTTTGACAGCAATAAAATTAAAAATGCTTATAAAACATAAACCAAACGTTGGAGGTGGTCATTTCTTCATGCGCAGTGATAAACTCGGCACTCTAAAGCACCCGAGAGCGTTTTTTTCCATGCCAACCTAACCAGAGTGACGGGAGCGGCACAATTCAGAAAAAGTGCTCAGCTCGCCGAGAAAATGCGATTTAAGCAATAAAATTAAAAATGCTTATAAAACATAAACCAAACGTTGGAGGTGGTCATTTCTTCATGCGCAGTGATGAACTCGGCACTCTAAAGCACCCGAGAGCGTTTTTTTCCATGCCAACCTAACCAGAGTGACGGGAGCGGCACAATTCAGAAAAAGTGCTCAGCTCGCCGAGAAAACGCGATTTAAGCAATAAAATTAAAAATGCTTATAAAACATAAACCAAACGTTGGAGGTGGTCATTTCTTCATGCGCAGTGATAAACTCGGCACTCTAAAGCACCCGAGAGCGTTTTTTTCTATGCCAACCTAACCAGAGTGACGGGAGCGGCACAATTCAGAAAAAGTGCTCAGCTCGCCGAGAAAATGCGATTTAAGCAATAAAATTAAAAATGCTTATAAAACATAAACCAAACGTTGGAGGTGGTCATTTCTTCATGCGCAGTGATAAACTCGGCACTCTAAAGCACCCGAGAGCGTTTTTTTCTATGCCAACTTAACCAGAGTGACGGGAGCGGCACAATTCAGAAAAAGTGCTCAGCTCGCCGAGAAAATGCGATTTAAGCAATAAAATTAAAAATGCTTATAAAACATAAACCAAACGTTGGAGGTGGTCATTTCTTCATGCGCAGTGATAAACTCGGCACTCTAAAGCACCCGAGAGCGTTTTTTTCTATGCCAACCTAACCAGAGTGACGGGAGCGGCACAATTCAGAAAAAGTGCTC
The DNA here is from genome assembly GCF_033458585.1 of Syngnathus typhle. Taxonomy (NCBI): domain Eukaryota; kingdom Metazoa; phylum Chordata; class Actinopteri; order Syngnathiformes; family Syngnathidae; genus Syngnathus; species Syngnathus typhle. The sequence goes on from NW_026872151.1 coordinate 62,396, forward strand.
AGCTCGCCGAGAAAACGCGATTTAAGCAATAAAATTAAAAATGCTTATAAAACATAAACCAAACGTTGGAAGTGGTCATTTCTTCATGCGCAGTGATAAACTCGGCACTCTAAAGCACCCGAGAGCGTTTTTTTTCTATGCCAACCTAACCAGAGTGACGGGAGCGGCACAATTCAGAAAAAGTACTCAGCTCGCCGAGAAAATGCGATTTAAGCAATAAAATTAAAAATGCTTATAAAACATAAACCAAACGTTGGAGGTGGTCATTTCTTCATGCGCAGTGATAAACTCGGCACTCTAAAGCACCCGAGAGCGTTTTTTTCTATGCCAACCTAACCAGAGTGACGGGAGCGGCACAATTCAGAAAAAGTGCTCAGCTCGCCGAGAAAACGCGATTTAAGCAATAAAATTAAAAATGCTTATAAAACATAAACCAAACGTTGGAGGTGGTCATTTCTTCATGCGCAGTGATAAACTCGGCACTCTAAAGCACCCGAGAGCGTTTTTTTCTATGCCAACCTAACCAGAGTGACGGGAGCGGCACAATTCAGAAAAAGTGCTCAGTTCGCCGAGAAAATGCGATTTAAGCAATAAAATTAAAAATGCTTATAAAACATAAACCAAACGTTGGAGGTGGTCATTTCTTCATGCGCAGTGATAAACTCGGCACTCTAAAGCACCCGAGAGCGTTTTTTTCTATGCCAACCTAACCAGAGTGACGGGAGCGGCACAATTCAGAAAAAGTGCTCAGCTCGCCGAGAAAATGCGATTTAAGCAATAAAATTAAAAATGCTTATAAAACATAAACCAAACGTTGGAGGTGGTCATTTCTTCATGCGCAGTGATAAACTCGGCACTCTAAAGCACCCGAGAGCGTTTTTTTCTATGCCAACCTAACCAGAGTGACGGGAGCGGCACAATTCAGAAAAAGTGCTCAGCTCGCCGAGAAAATGCGATTTAAGCAATAAAATTAAAAATGCTTATAAAACATAAACCAAACGTTGGAGGTGGTCATTTCTTCTTGCGCAGTGATAAACTCGGCACTCTAAAGCACCCGAGAGCGTTTTTTTCTATGCCAACCTAACCAGAGTGACGGGAGCGGCACAATTCAGAAAAAGTGCTCAGCTCGCCGAGAAAATGCGATTTAAGCAATAAAATTAAAAATGCTTATAAAACATAAACCAAACGTTGGAGGTGGTCATTTCTTCATGCGCAGTGATAAACTCGGCACTCTAAAGCACCCGAGAGCGTTTTTTTCTATGCCAACCTAACCAGAGTGACGGGAGCGGCACAATTCAGAAAAAGTGCTCAGCTCGCCGAGAAAATGCGATTTAAGCAATAAAATTAAAAATGCTTATAAAACATAAACCAAACGTTGGAGGTGGTCATTTCTTCATGCGCAGTGATAAACTCGGCACTCTAAAGCACCCGAGAGCGTTTTTTTCTATGCCAACCTAACCAGAGTGACGGGAGCGGCACAATTCAGAAAAAGTGCTCAGCTCGCCGAGAAAATGCGATTTAAGCAATAAAATTAAAAATGCTTATAAAACATAAACCAAACGTTGGAGGTGGTCATTTCTTCATGCGCAGTGATAAACTCGGCACTCTAAAGCACCCGAGAGCGTTTTTTTCCATGCCAACCTAACCAGAGTGACGGGAGCGGCACAATTCAGAAAAAGTGCTCAGCTCGCCGAGAAAATGCGATTTATGCAATAAAATTAAAAATGCTTATAAAACATAAACCAAACGTTGGAGGTGGTCATTTCTTCATGCGCAGTGATAAACTCGGCACTCTAAAGCACCCGAGGGCGTTTTTTTCCATGCCAACCTAACCAGAGTGACGGGAGCGGCACAATTCAGAAAAAGTGCTCAGCTCGCCGAGAAAATGAGATTTAAGCAATAAAATTAAAAATGCTTATAAAACATAAACCAAACGTTGGAGGTGGTCATTTCTTCATGCGCAGTGATAAACTCGGCACTCTAAAGCACCCGAGAGCGTTTTTTTCCATGCCAACCTAACCAGAGTGACGGGAGCGGCACAATTCAGAAAAAGTGCTCAGCTCGCCGAGAAAATGCGATTTAAGCAATAAAATTAAAAATGCTTATAAAACCTAAACCAAACGTTGGAGGTTGTCATTTCTTCATGCGCAGTGATAAACTCGGCACTCTAAAGCACCCGAGAGCGTTTTTTTCCATGCCAACCTAACCAGAGTGACGGGAGCGGCACAATTCAGAAAAAGTGCTCAGCTCGCCGAGAAAATGCGATTTAAGCAATAAAATTAAAAATGCTTATAAAACATAAACCAAACGTTGGAGGTGGTCATTTCTTCATGCGCAGTGATAAACTCGGCACTCTAAAGCACCCGAGAGCGTTTTTTTCCATGCCAACCTAACCAGAGTGACGGGAGCGGCACAATTCAGAAAAAAGTGCTCAGCTCGCCGAGAAAATGCGATTTAAGCAATAAAATTAAAAATGCTTATAAAACATAAACCAAACGTTGGAGGTGGTCATTTCTTCATGCGCAGTGATAAACTCGGCACTCTAAAGCACCCGAGAGCGTTTTTTTCCATGCCAACCTAACCAGAGTGACGGGAGCGGCACAATTCAGAAAAAGTGCTCAGCTCGCCGAGAAAATGCGATTTAAGCAATAAAATTAAAAATGCTTATAAAACATAAACCAAACGTTAGAGGTGGTCATTTCTTCATGCGCAGTGATAAACTCGGCACTCTAAAGCACCCGAGAGCGTTTTTTTCCATGCCAACCTAACCAGAGTGACGGGAGCGGCACAATTCAGAAAAAGTGCTCAGCTCGCCGAGAAAATGCGATTTAAGCAATAAAATTAAAAATGCTTATAAAACATAAACCAAACGTTGGAGGTGGTCATTTCTTCATGCGCAGTGATAAACTCGGCACTCTAACGCACCCGAGAGCGTTTTTTTCCATGCCAACCTAACCAGAGTGACGGGAGCGGCACAATTCAGAAAAAGTGCTCAGCTCGCCGAGAAAATGCGATTTAAGCAATAAAATTAAAAATGCTTATAAAACAAAACCAAACGTTGGAGGTGGTCATTTCTTCATGCGCAGTGATAAACTTGGCACTCTAAAGCACCCGAGAGCGTATTTTTCCATGCCAACCTAACCAGAGTGACGGGAGCGGCACAATTCAGAAAAAGTGCTCAGCTCGCCGAGAAAATGCGATTTAAGCAATAAAATTAAAAATGCTTATAAAACATAAACCAAACGTTGGAGGTGGTCATTTCTTCATGCGCAGTGATAAACTCGGCACTCTAGAGAATCCGAGAGCGTTTTTTTCCATGCCAACCTAACCAGAGTGACGGGAGCGGCACAATTCAGAAAAAGTGCTCAGCTCGCCGAGAAAATGCGATTTAAGCAATAAAATTAAAAATGCTTATAAAACATAAACCAAACGTTGGAGGTGGTCATTTCTTCATGCGCAGTGATAAACTCGGCACTCTAAAGAATCCGAGAGCGTTTTTTTCCATGCCAACCTAACCAGAGTGACGGGAGCGGCACAATTAAGAAAAAGTGCTCAGCTCGCCGAGAAAATGCGATTTAAGGAAATGAATTAAAAATGCTTATAAAACATAAACCAAACGTTGGAGGTGGTCATTTCTTCATGCGCAGTGATAAACTCGGCACTCTAGAGAATCCGAGAGCGTTTTTTTCCATGCCAACCTAACCAGAGTGACGGGAGCGGCACAATTCAGAAAAAGTGCTCAGCTCGCCGAGAAAATGCGATTTAAGCAATAAAATTAAAAATGCTTATAAAACATAAACCAAACGTTGGAGGTGGTCATTTCTTCATGCGCAGTGATAAACTCGGCACTCTAAAGAATCCGAGAGCGTTTTTTTCCATGCCAACCTAACCAGAGTGACGGGAGCGGCACAATTAAGAAAAAGTGCTCAGCTCGCCGAGAAAATGCGATTTAAGGAATAAAATTAAAAATGCTTATAAAACATAAACCAAACGTTGGAGGTGGTCATTTCTTCATGCGCAGTGATAAACTCGGCACTCTAAAGAATCCGAGAGCGTTTTTTTCCATGCCAACCTAACCAGAGTGACGGGAGCGGCACAATTCAGAAAAAGTGCTCAGCTCGCCGAGAAAATGCGATTTAAGCAATAAAATTAAAAATGCTTATAAAACATAAACCAAACGTTGGAGGTGGTCATTTCTTCATGCGCAGTGATAAACTCGGCACTCTAAAGCACCCGAGAGCGTTTTTTTCCATGCCAACCTAACCAGAGTGACGGGAGCGGCACAATTCAGAAAAAGTGCTCAGCTCGCCGAGAAAATGCGATTTAAGCAATAAAATTAAAAATGCTTATAAAACATAAACCAAACGTTGGAGGTGGTCATTTCTTCATGCGCAGTGATAAACTCGACACTCTAAAGCACCCGAGAGCGTTTTTTTCCATGCCAACCTAACCAGAGTGACGGGAGCGGCACAATTCAGAAAAAGTGCTCAGCTCGCCGAGAAAATGCGATTTAAGCAATACAATTAAAAATGCTTATAAAACATAAACCAAACGTTGGAGGTGGTCATTTCTTCATGCGCAGTGATAAACTCGGCACTCTAAAGCACCCGAGAGCGTTTTTTTCCATGCCAACCTAACCAGAGTGACGGGAGCGGCACAATTCAGAAAAAGTGCTCAGCTCGCCGAGAAAATGCGATTTAAGCAATAAAATTAAAAATGCTTATAAAACATAAACCAAACGTTGGAGGTGGTCATTTCTTCATGCGCAGTGATAAACTCGGCACTCTAAAGCACCCGAGAGCGTTTTTTTCCATGCCAACCTAACCAGAGTGACGGGAGCGGCACAATTCAGAAAAAGTGCTCAGCTCGCCGAGAAAATGCGATTTAAGCAATAAAATTAAAAATGCTTATAAAACATAAACCAAACGTTGGAGGTGGTCATTTCTTCATGCGCAGTGATAAACTCGGCACTCTAAAGCACCCGAGAGCGTTTTTTTCCATGCCAACCTAACCAGAGTGACGGGAGCGGCACAATTCAGAAAAAGTGCTCAGCTCGCCGAGAAAATGCGATTTAAGCAATAAAATTAAAAATGCTTATAAAACATAAACCAAACGTTGGAGGTGGTCATTTCTTCATGCGCAGTGATAAACTCGGCACTCTAAAGCACCCGAGAGCGTTTTTTTCCATGCCAACCTAACCAGAGTGACGGGAGCGGCACAATTCAGAAAAAGTGCTCAGCTCGCCGAGAAAATGCGATTTAAGCAATAAAATTAAAAATGCTTATAAAACATAAACCAAACGTTGGAGGTGGTCATTTCTTCATGCGCAGTGATGAACTCGGCACTCTAAAGCACCCGAGAGCGTTTTTTTCCATGCCAACCTAACCAGAGTGACGGGAGCGGCACAATTCAGAAAAAGTGCTCAGCTCGCCGAGAAAACGCGATTTAAGCAATAAAATTAAAAATGCTTATAAAACATAAACCAAACGTTGGAGGTGGTCATTTCTTCATGCGCAGGGATAAACTCGGCACTCTAAAGCACCCGAGAGCGTTTTTTTCTATGCCAACCTAACCAGAGTGACGGGAGCGGCACAATTCAGAAAAAGTGCTCAGCTCGCCGAGAAAATGCGATTTAAGCAATAAAATTAAAAATGCTTATAAAACATAAACCAAACGTTGGAGGTGGTCATTTCTTCATGCGCAGTGATAAACTCGGCACTCTAAAGCACCCGAGAGCGTTTTTTTCTATGCCAACTTAACCAGAGTGACGGGAGCGGCACAATTCAGAAAAAGTGCTCAGCTCGCCGAGAAAATGCGATTTAAGCAATAAAATTAAAAATGCTTATAAAACATAAACCAAACGTTGGAGGTGGTCATTTCTTCATGCGCAGTGATAAACTCGGCACTCTAAAGCACCCGAGAGCGTTTTTTTCTATGCCAACCTAACCAGAGTGACGGGAGCGGCACAATTCAGAAAAAGTGCTCAGCTCGCCGAGAAAACGCGATTTAAGCAATAAAATTAAAAATGCTTATAAAACATAAACCAAACGTTGGAAGTGGTCATTTCTTCATGCGCAGTGATAAACTCGGCACTCTAAAGCACCCGAGAGCGTTTTTTTTCTATGCCAACCTAACCAGAGTGACGGGAGCGGCACAATTCAGAAAAAGTACTCAGCTCGCCGAGAAAATGCGATTTAAGCAATAAAATTAAAAATGCTTATAAAACATAAACCAAACGTTGGAGGTGGTCATTTCTTCATGCGCAGTGATAAACTCGGCACTCTAAAGCACCCGAGAGCGTTTTTTTCTATGCCAACCTAACCAGAGTGACGGGAGCGGCACAATTCAGAAAAAGTGCTCAGCTCGCCGAGAAAACGCGATTTAAGCAATAAAATTAAAAATGCTTATAAAACATAAACCAAACGTTGGAGGTGGTCATTTCTTCATGCGCAGTGATAAACTCGGCACTCTAAAGCACCCGAGAGCGTTTTTTTCTATGCCAACCTAACCAGAGTGACGGGAGCGGCACAATTCAGAAAAAGTGCTCAGTTCGCCGAGAAAATGCGATTTAAGCAATAAAATTAAAAATGCTTATAAAACATAAACCAAACGTTGGAGGTGGTCATTTCTTCATGCGCAGTGATAAACTCGGCACTCTAAAGCACCCGAGAGCGTTTTTTTCTATGCCAACCTAACCAGAGTGACGGGAGCGGCACAATTCAGAAAAAGTGCTCAGCTCGCCGAGAAAATGCGATTTAAGCAAT